>NW_006159883.1:1386426-1393256 GCF_000334495.1 Tupaia belangeri chinensis
GTCAAGAAGCCTAGTCCTAAATGCCTACATTGCTATTTTAAGCTGTGTAAAGTGAGCTGTGTTACCTAAATTCTCGATCCTTTGTTTCACATGTAAAATTGGGTAAAAATTAGTATCTATCTCGAAGGGTTTAAAAGACTAACTCATGTAAAGTACTAAACTCACTGGGGAATCAATATTAACTGTTACTATTATTTTCAAAATTGGGAAGTTATTAATTAAAAATGGAAGTCATTCACAATAGTCAAATATTGAAAAAAGAAATGGCAAGCACCAAGCCATGTGCCTTGAGCACCCACTCACCCATAGTATTGCTAACATAAGATACTCCCCAAACGCTGAGACAGTCATTCTTTTCTGTTCGGTCATGCCATAACACAGGTGTCTAGAGCTGTCAGAAAACACTACAGTGTCACAAAAAAAATGACACACACCAAAAAGAGCTAATAAACACACACACACAAGTCTAGAGCTGTCAGAAAACACTACAGTGTCATAAAAAAAGACACACACCAAAAAGAGCTAATAAAAAAAAACACACAAAGAATAAAAGATTATGACTAAAGATACTCAAGATATCACTAAAATAGAAAGTTCATTGTGCTATAAGAGGCAATCTTGTTTACCTTTATTAAAAAAGAAAGAAAAAAAAATGGCTCCAAAACAAAATTAAGTTACTAGCAAGGCCAGTCATGGCATGGTGGATAAGGTGGCTGGATCTCGAAAGGCCGACTGAGTGTTTTGAGACCTAGATCCGGTGGCTTGATAAACACAACATGCGTGTGTGCATGCATCCCCAAAATCCCAAGAGGAGAATGGAGGAGAAGGGACTTCAATGTAGCCATGCCCCCTGGAGGATGCCTTCTCACTTTTCCTTTCTTTCTCTCTCTCTGGTGAGCACATATGCCCTAGAATAACCTAAAAAAAAAAAAAAAAAAGTTACTAGCAAATAAAACCAGGAACCCCAATATCCTCACTGAAAAGTATTTAAGAAATGAACTGATCAAAAGAAGATGTGAGGGCAAACACAGAGATACACAGACACACACACACACACACATACACATACACAGTTTCGAGAGTCCTGACTTTGTAAGACATAACCAATGGTTTAGAGAACCTGGTTTTACCTGGTGATAGAAGAAAAAGTGCACGTAATAACCATTTGAAATTTTCAGCACACGACATGAAAGTATCAATAGAAACTAGTGCTCACCATCAAGGTTTATCTGGGCGAGTGAAATAGATGAGGAAAGCTTGAGCAAGGTGCAATAATATCTGACAAAGCCATGGGACTGATAAGCCAATGGAAAAAAACTCACATGAAACCCCATTTCCCTCCCACTGCCGCCTGCCCTTCCCCATCACAGAAGCACAATCACTTGTAAAAATACCTTACAAACAAAGAATCTAGAAGAAAACTATCTGGTCAAATCCTGATGTCTTCAACAAAGTCATAAGTAAACTGAGATTATTAATTTTAAAATTCTCGATGATATTAAATCATGGTAGTTTCAAGTTATCTCACCCGCCTCCCCTACCCTTTTAAGGCATAGCCCACGAAGAATAATGTTAGGCCTTTTACACCTAAATTATCCTAACATAGTCAAATTAATGCATGCTGTAAGTGCAAACCTTTTATTTTGCCAAATGAAAAAGTCATACTAAAGTTCTGCTAAGAAAGCCAATCCTCTGGTTTTAGATGGTTTTCTTACAAAACATCCATTCTAACTCAATTTTCTATCTCAGTCAGACACTACGGGAGGCAACCTATTTGTGTCTGAACCCAACTCTTGCCTCCTACCACTCTCAGGCAAAGTACGTATCTACAGTTTTCATCTGAATCACACCAGCACTGAACAACTAAACAAGGTGCATTTACATAGTTCAACCTCCAGCACTGATTGCATGAGAAAATATTTGTGCAAGTTGTTCTCGCTCTTCTAAAATATATCTGAGAACATCACTCTCTTCATCACCAAGTATGTGACAGAAACATCCTTCAGTAATGAACTTCACCTACCACCCTATTTTTTCCTGTAGTCATTCACTCTCTCCTCTCCTTCTCCCTTAATCACCAGGAACACACACACACTCCACCACCACCACCACCACCACCCCTGCCCTCGTCTCCTCCCCTTTCTCTCTCCTCCCTTTTCCTCTCCTTTCTCACTTTTCTTCTCCCTCCATCTTCCATCTCAACTGTCCTACAGGGCCTCATCTAAAGCTGTTGATAAGGCTAAGGCATTAAGGAAATTCAAAGAAGAATCCCACTGGCCAGAAAATACCTTTGACACAACTGAGACACCATTGTTCCTTGAAGACTTGGGGCAGATCATTCTTGGACTGAATGAGATAGGCCCCACTGTCTGGTGGGATGAAACACATAAAGGATGACGCTCCTCACATGGCTTGGCATTCTGAGAGCCAACCTAACAGACGGGAGCCATTCATTTCTTATCAGTCATCACGAGAGGTGCCAGGTCTACTCTGGGTTCTTTCTAAAAGATGTCCGGGGTGGTGGTGGGGGTGGGAAGAGGAGGAACAATTGTTTCCTTTGTACAATCTTCTTTGTTCGTTTTTCTGAAATACTATAGCTTTTTGCAGTACAAATGATAACTGCCCAAATGATTCTTTTAACTCAGAAATACAAGTGAGAGAGACAAGCATCAAAACCACCGACTAGACTAACTCTATGAAAACATCAAACTCTTAATTCTTAGAGGATATATTTCTGCCTGCCCAAAAAATGTTTAGCCTGCTTCAAGGTTTCATGAGATAACAATTATAATATCAAGCTCCAGATAGAGGACTGGGCTGGCTCTGTGGCACGGGAGTAATGTGCTCCTCAGAAGAGAATGGATCCCATGGCAACCACAGTTTGAAACCCGGGGCAAGTCAGCCTGAAACACACTGGGCATGCGAGCAAGGTCCCGGAATCTGGAGGGCTGGCAGAGCGGGTCATGGCATGAGCAGATCCTGTGGAGGATGCTACCCCGCCTTCCCTGCATACACATACACATGTGCTCTGTCATAAATAAAGGGAAAAACTAGAGCGGGGCCACAGGAATCAGAAAATTGGAGGGATGAAAGCAAGCTTAGATTATACAGGTCGTTTCCTTCGCTGTATAAATGAGAACTAAGCAGATCATTCAGGAGTCTGCTCCAGTGTGAGCTAAATTTTGACTACAATTTAGGTGTTCTGAGTCCCAGACAATACTTTCTGCATCTCTCTCCCAAGTCTACAAGAAAGAAAATACATTAAAGTTACCTTTTATAACAATAACTCAAGTAATAGTTCCCAACAGATATTCAGCAGAACTTTAATCCCACATTTATGGATACCATAGCAAGACACATTTTTGAGAAAGCAAAGGTGGAAGAAGCATTTATCATGATTCAGGAAAAGGGGTTACTGAGTCCACACAAACATCACATGGAGAAAGTTCATCAAATAGATGATAATGCTACATAATTAGTAGTATTTTCTTCTTTGTCACAAAGTCACCAGCATAATATAATGGTATACACCACAAGTTTTATTCTAAGACAAATCATCCAATCGTTTTTGTTTTGTTTTGTTTTGAATAATAGCTATTTTAATGTCAATCAAATAGTATCTACAATGGTCTTTTTGGTCCCTACCTAAAATGTACCATCAACAGACTGATAAAAACAAAACAAAAACAAAAACAAAAAACACTAAGCTTGTGCTCTCCACAGACTCAGCCAAAAGCCACTGACCTTAGGCTGCTCCATTTTTAACCAACCATGCTGTGCTTCCATATTGCTGTCCATATGCTGCTATAAAGTGGCATATTCTGGCTACCGGTGTCTTCACTGTCAACACCCAACAGTGGGAGTGAAAACAAACAAACAAACAAAAATCAGAAGTATTGAATTGAGCTTTGCCCAATTCAGTTCATCCTTGAGTTTTCCCTTAATAGAAATAAATACGTAAGACTGAAAAGGCATTCACATTCACAATATTAGCCTCGGCAAGACATTACTGACCTCATTTACTGGAAATAAAGATCTTGGAGAATCTACTACATATGCTCCAGCTTTGAAATAAAGGACAATAGCAGCATTAAAGGAATAGAATATTGAGTGACTTATTCCTATTACAAAAGTCTTTCATTTCACAAAGTGATTCAAAACCAGCTTCTTTCAATTATAAGTACGCATTATAAATCACTGCAAAAAAAAAAAAAAGATTTCTCCACGACATGTAAGAAGAGTATTGAAAATAAGTTGGTCAGTGCTTACAATATTGGCAGGTTCAATTATATTGACTCAGACCTTGATGGAGGCAACTGATATGAAGGCCATAGGGTGGATCCCAGAATATATCACTTAGGGTTGAAAAGAACAGAAATATACAAAACATCTAACTCTAGATGCAACTTACACTAAGATTTTCAGAGGATCAAGGAAGTCCGAATGGTTAAAATAGAATTGTTACTTCTCTAAGAGAAACTGGACACCCTTCCAAAGGTCAGTAGCATCCTGTGGTACGTGTGCTCTATTGGATTATTATTCTCAACAATAGTCATAAACTTCCACTTTCCATAAAGGCCATCAAATCACTTCTACTCAGATCAATGGTGAGAAGGAAAGTGACCAACTTTCTACATCTCATCATGACGACATCTGCTGTGACTGATCAATAAAAGTAGATCTTATTAAGTAAATTATAAGTCAAGTCATGGGATTATGCAAAGGAAGGAAAGATAAACTTTGAGCTTTCAATTATTACATTTGTTCTTGCTTTTTTAAGGCAGAGAGCATTTAAGTATAAAGCAATCTCCATTCTCTAAAATTTGCTCCCTGCCCTCAAACTAATGAACAGCCTGAAACCAGCATAAAGAGAATGTCAAGAAAATGCAGCCTTCTGCATCCAGGTCATAAGCTGACATGGTTTTTGGTCTTCAGACTTCGCATTTCTTTCAAATGCATTAGCTATCTTAAAAAAAAAAAAAAATCCAGACAGGATTCATCAGACAGCATTCAGCAATCCTGTGTGGAGTACCGCTCTGTGCCAACACTGACAACCTGTGTCCCTTAGAGTCTGCTTGTCTTTGGAGAGATCTACAAGGTTAGATATGAATTAGGTAAACATTCGCTCTAGAAACAACTCTAAACCTGCAAACACACCCACTCTTTTTACAATAAGTCTCAGTCCTGGACAGGATCTATGACCTATCTGTATTGGGTAGCAGTCATTTCAAAAGAAGGTCTTTAAATGTGCTTCTTTGTGTATGTCAAGTTCTGCATGGAAACCACTTAGTTGTGAAGCAACAATATTGCCCACTGGAAAAAAAAATACACCTTTCTTAGACAAAAGATACTTTCTGTTCACATCGAGCTTTGTTGTTATTTCCAGAACAAATGACACAAAAGATACATTCTGCCATCTTCCTAGTAGTTTTTGACAAAAACAGTAAACAAGATAACAGAACAAAAGCTTAAACAAAACCAAGGTACAGTATGTGTGTGTGTGTGTGTGGGGGGGGTGTCAGGGAGAGTGTACTGAAAGTGAGAATTGGAATCTAAAGCCTACTTTGTGATCTATAAAGTAAAACCTTCACTGGTGAACTGGGAAACGGGAGGTCAAAGAAGGGGGCAGCGACGTTTCCAGTTGAGAAAAAAGGTATGTGCTACTGTCTTGGTTTTATTTCAACAGCACTTGAGAAAGCATGGCAGGCAATATCTAGCGACTAAGATTGATTCAACGAGCAATACAAGTTTGTCTGTGACACCGTGGAGCTATTCAACTAAATGGAAGAAACATACAAACAATTATATGACAATCTTCAAATTTTGTAAAGTGCGTTCTGCTATTTAAAAAGTTTACGATTATTCACAGAGCACGGCTATCAATTTAACATCACCATTTTGCAGGACGTGTGTACCCATTCTGTTAAACCCTCTTTTAATCGCCTGGAGGGTTCTCATCACCTATTTCTCAGAACTATGGGCCTGATACTCCGTGTTACGGGTGGAAACCGAATTAGCGACCAGAGAAGCCTAGAAGTCCCTGGTGAATTCTGAGGCACACCCGCAACCATCCTGGTGCTGGAGTGGAAGAATGGTAGTGTGCACGGTTCTTCTTGGCTTCAGGCCCCGCATCCCGAACGTTCCTGGCTGGCAGGTGGGGGGCGGCGAGCATCCACCGGGAAGCCCTGCCTGGCAGCGCGGCACGCGGTGTGGACCCGCGAGCCAGCGGAGTGTGGCGCGTCCCGCCGCGGGCCGCGGTTCACCTTTGTTCGCCTGCCCTCGCCGCGAGAAGGAATAAGCCCGGTCAAGGAGCGGTGCGGCGGGCGACCCCAACGACGCGTGGCGGGTTCCTGGCGCCCCGGAGGAAATCCGCAGGCGAGCCAGACTCTCTTTGGTTTGCAGAAAGCCAGCAGGGCAGAGGGGTCAGTAACCTCTCCCTGAACACAACCATCGAGAGGCGTGAGCGCGAGCGCCCGGGGCGCGGGGCCGTGCGCCACGAAGCACGCGAGTGTGCGTGTGCGCGCGAGTGTGTGTGCGCGCGTGTGTGCGTGTGCAGGGGGAGGGGAAGAGTGCTCCAGCCCTTCTTACCTCTCGAAGATGATCCGCACCATGAAGAGGCAGAAAGCCACGGGGAAAGCGAGATAGAGGTCCTCAGCCTGCGGGAAGGTGGCTTCCTCCGTGTTCTTCAGGTCCGCCCAGGTGACATTGTGCGGCAGCCAGAACCTCTCGTTCCAGAACCAGGCTAAGATCCCTGCCATCTTGCTTTGTCCACTTCTGTCCTGCGGCTTCCGCAGCCAAACGAGCTCTCAGCCGCGCGGGGGGCCCGCGGA
>NW_006159883.1:1393442-1394688 GCF_000334495.1 Tupaia belangeri chinensis
CGCCCCAGTGTCAAGCAGCAAGGCACACGCGGCCAGCTCGCCCACGCCCTGAGAGCAGAGCCCAGCGGCGGCGCTTTGGGCACAGGGGCACTCCTGGGGCAGAGTTGGTGGCCCAGCGCTCGCGGCGCCCTACCTTCACACTCACCGCAGGGACCTTCAACCGGCCTTCCAAATACGTCCTGGCCCCCGAATAGACGCGGCCCCTCTGATACTCCCCAGCCCCCTGACTTACTCGCACATGCTCAGAGCTCTGGCTCCTGCCCCACTGGAGTTTCGGGACTCGCAGTCCGCTTCCCGGACGCCCAGAGACGATGGGGAAACAAGTGATGGGCCAAAGCTGAGCTTCAGAACCGGCTCTGCCCTGGAAAAGGACAGGAAAAGGAGACGTGGAGGGCGCACAGAGCAAAGGAGGAAGAAGTAGGAGGAAAAGATCATCCACTCGTGGGTTGGACAAGCAGGGTGAAAATCAGGAACTGGGCGGCCTGGTTTGGGAAGAGCCTTCTGCCGCTGTCCCACGCCTGTCTTTCCGCTACTTTTGACCTTTTCATTTCGTTATGCTATTGCTCATCAAACAGGCTACGGCGGGGAGTGCAGCCCTCTATTCGATTTTTGAGGTGGTGAAAGAAATTAAGCACTTAGGGACCAGCAGTTAGCGTAATGGCTATGTCGCTGGACTCCCATGTAGCCGACCCTGGTTCGCGTCCCGGACCTGGTGGCTTAAAACTCACGCCGGGCGCATGTGCGTGTGTGCCCAAGATCCCTGAGCGGAGAATGGAGGAGAAGGGATTGCGGTGTGGCCATCCGCCCCAGGTGTGTGTGGGGGGGCGGTGATTTCTTGCTTTCTGTCTTGCTGTCTCTGTCTGGTCTGTCTGGCAAGTGCAGCGCCATATAGCAAAAACCTCTCGAAAAAAAGAGGAGGAAAAAGAAAAAGAAAATAAATTAAGTACTTAATTGCTACTTGATTATTAATTGCTATTTAATAATGATGATGTTAATGATTATGATAGCAACTGCAGCATTCTGTGAAACCACCCTTTCCAGCTAACCTCTCTAAAAACGCTGCTGGACCACATTTTGGCTTCCCAGATCATGAGAGAACTTTCACCTTCTTTCACTCTGCTATTTGACAGGCTCATTATTTCTGTGTTTGGGATCCGAAATCTTGGGGGTTGTTTTGTTTTGTTTTGTGTTAAAGAGAGATTTTTGCTATAGGGTGCATGTGCTCACCAGAGAGGCAGAGAAAGAG
>NW_006159883.1:1394717-1420067 GCF_000334495.1 Tupaia belangeri chinensis
AGGCGTGGGGGGGGGTGGCCACTCCACATTCTCTTCTCTTCCATTCTCTTGGGATTTGGAACATGCACTGGACATGAGTTTCAAACCATCAGGCCCAGGACTCGAACTGCAATCCACCATGTGGGAGTCTAGCACCTTAACCACTGCACTACTTGCTGCCCCCAGAACTGGACATTTTTGAGGCATCATGCCTGTGAGACCTAATGTGGCTACCTTCACTCCCATGAAACAGTTTCCCATTGAATCAGAAATCATGTATGGTTTACTACATGGTCCGCGTGGATATGGTCTAGGAGATGTTTTGTTCATTTTTCCTGCAATCCTTCATTTTCTGCCCAATTCTGCCAGTGAATTTTGCTGGTCCTTTCCAGGGGCGTGTACACACACACACACACACACTTCTTTACTCTGCCCTTCCATTTACCACCTTCTTTTCACTCCTTCCTATTAAAGCAAAACTTTGAAGAATGGTTTACACTGACAGTTATAGTTAAAATGTTTGCCCCTAAAATTCATGTATTAGAGACTTAATCTCCAATGCAATAGTGTTAAAAGATGGCGTTTTTAAGAGAAGATTTCGGGTCTCTGGGCTTTCTCATGAGAGTGGATTGTTACCACGCAAGTGGGCTTGTTATAAAAGTAGCCCTCACTTGTTTTCTGCCTGGTGCACTTGCTTCCACCCTCTACCCTTTTGCCATGAAATGAGGCTTTTGCCAGATGCCAGCACCATATTCTTGGACTTCCCAGTCTCCAGAATTGTGAGCCAATTTATTGTTTATAAATTGCCCAGTCTATAATGTTCAGTTATAGAACCAAAAACAGGCTAAGACACTACTGCTTCCAATTTCCCTTCCCTCCATTTCCTTTTGAACTTTCTTTCGGGCATTTCCCTCTCTGCTGCACTGAAACTGCTCAAGGTCACTAATAAGCTCAATGCTGCGAATCACAAATGGCAGTGCTCATCCTTGTCATCTTAGGCTATTATAATAGAACACCAAGCCTCGGTGACTTGCCCCACAGAAATTTAGTTCTCACCCTTTTGGAGTTTGGGAAGTCCAACATCAAGTTACCAGCAGATCCCGTGTCTGGAGAGTGCTCTCTGCCTGGTGTGCAAATGGTTGTCCTCTTGTATCCCAACATGGTAGAGTGCAGAGGGAGAGAAATCAAGCTCTTTGTGACCTCTTCTAAGGGCACTAATCCCTGCCACACTAAGCCAGCCTTCATAAGGTAGTTACTTCCCCAAGGCCTGTCTCCAAATACTATTATGTTAGGAGTTTGGATTTTCTGATAAGAATTTTAGAGGATATGAACATTCAGTCAATAGCAGTTCTTGACATCTCTATCAATAGCATCTGGCCCAGTTGTTCAATTCTTGGCTTTTGAAACATTCTTGCCTTGGCTTTCAGAAACCACACTCTTTGGTTTCCCTCCTTCCTCGTGGTTCCTTCTGCTCAATCTCCTTTCTAGTTATTCTTTACCTTCCTACCCTCTAAAAGTTGGAGTGGTCTAGCAGTCATCCTTTTGTCCTTCTCTCTTCTTCATCTGCATTCCAGTCTCATGCCTTTCAATGACATCTATATGAGCTTTGATGTCATATTAAAAGCACCCATGTTTATATCTTAGCCCCGAACTTCAAACACCTAATCCCACTGTCAAACTCAACTCCACTTGGATGTCTGAAAGCCTTCTCCTGTTCAAACTACTAATCTTCACCCTCGAAGTCCTTCTCTTGTGTAGTTTTGGTTTAGGCCAAAAATATAGTTACTTTTTTTCCTTCTCTCTTTGTCTCCTACCATCTTTCTGATTCATCACAAATCCCATCAGCTCTATCTTTAATCCATAATCTCTCACCATCTCTCACCACCATCTTGGCTCAAACAACCAACGTTACATACCTGAATGACCCCAGTATCCTTCTAACTCTGTTTCAATCTTTGCCCCTCTACAGTTTATTCTCTGCCTGAGTGATCCTATCGACATGTAAATCAGATCACTCTTGTGCTTAAAGCCATGCTTCTTTCCCAGTCTGTCAAAGCCATGACAATATCCTAAAATACCTGGTTCCATGTTACTTCTCTGGCCTCTTCTTTCTCCTCTCCCTTACTCTGTTTTGGTCACACTGGTCTCCTTCCCTTCCTGGGATACTTCTGTCATGCCTCAAAGGGTTTGCACTTAATATTCTCTGTCCTTAATACTATTTTTTTTCCAAATACCCATGTCTGTTCTTTCTTTAACATTGCTCTCTCAGTGAAGCCTTCCCTTGCCACTCTAGGTAATCTACAACCCTCCTCATCCTCGCTCTCCCTTTGTTCTCCTGCAAAGCATTTATCACCATCAACACCACATATATCTTACTGATTTCTTTACTGGCCTCACACACATACACACTAAAATGTAAGCTTTTAATGGTTAAACATCAGTATCAATTTTATCCACCCTTCAGTCCCTAACACTTTAAGAAGTGCCTGGTATTTAGTAGTATTAGTGAAAAAGTAATTGCAGTGCTTTTCTTTCTTTCTTTTTTTTTTGGAAAGGTTTTCGCTATAGGGCACGTGCGCTCGCCAGACAGACAGAGAGAGATAGAGAGAGACAGAGAGACAGAAAGCGAGAAATCACCCCCCAGGGGGGATGGTCACGCCGCAATCCCTTCTCCTCCATTCTCCTCTCGGGATCTTGGGCACGCACACACACGTGCCTGACGTGAGTTTTAAGCCACCGGGTCTGGGACGCGAACTGCGGTCGACTACGTGGGAGTCCAGCGACATAGCCATTATGCTAACTACTGGTTCCCAAAGTAATTGCAGTTTTACATTGTTGAAATTTGCTGTTTGATATTAGATATGTTCTTAAATACTGGGTTGTTTGGAAAGTCATGACCCATTTTTGCATAGAAAACTACATCATGACTTTCCTAACAACCTAATAAATGTGGTTGTGTTATATATCTCACTATTTGCATATATATATATATATATATATATATACACACACACACATATATATATACACATAGATATTTTCTTATGACATTACTTGCTGTTTGTTTCATGTATATTTTAGACTATGGAAATGATACTAGACAAAAAGCAAATTCAAACAATTTTCTCATTTGAGTTCAAAATGGGTTGTAAAGCAGCAGATTCAGCTCCCAACATCAGCAACACTCTTGGCCTAGGAAATGCTAATGAGTGTACAGTGCAGTGGTGCTTCAAGTTCTGCAAGGGAGAGGAGAGCGCTGAAGATGAGGAATGTAGTGACTAGCCATCCGAAGTTAACAAAGACCAATTGAGAGCAATCTTCAAAGCGGATTCTTTTAGAACTACACAAGTAGTTGCCAACGAACTCAACTTGAACCATTTTATGATAGTTTGGCGTTTGAAGCAAATTGGAAAGGTGAAAAAGCTCAATAAGTGGGTGTCTCATGAGCTGACTGGAAAAAAAAAAACTTCATTTTGAAGTGTCATCTTCTCTTATTCTACACAACAACAAATCATTTCTCAATTGCATTGTGATGTGTAATGAAAAGTGGACTTTATATGACAACCGGTGATGACCAGTTTGGTGACTGGATTGAGAAGAAGCCCCAAAGCACTTCCCAAAGCCAAACTTGCACTCAAATACAGTCATGGTCACTGTTTGGTGGGGCCTTATCCACTACGGCTTTCTGAATCCTCGCTAAACCATGAAAACTGAGAGGTATGCTCAGCAAATCAATAAAATGCACACGAATTATAACAACCTGCATCAGTCAGTATAAACAGGCCCAAATCTTCTCCATAACAATGCCTAACCACACATGACAAAACCAGTGCTTCAAAAGTTCAACTAAGTTTGGCCTTATCAGCCATATTCACTTGACCTCTCGCCAACTGTCACTTCTTCAAGCATCTTGACAACTTATTGCAGGGAAAACTTCCACAAACAACAGGATGCAGAAGATGCTTTCAAGAATTCTCAAATCTCAAAGCAAGTATTTTTACACTACAGGAATAAACAAACCTTTTGTCGGCAAAAATACATTGTTTGTAATGTTCTTATTTTTATTAATAAAGATGTGTTTTAGCCTAGTTATAATGATTTAAAAGTCATGGTTCAAAACTGCAACTGCTTTTGCACCAATCTAGTAGGTACTTAAGAAACTATTGACTTACTGAATTGAGATTACTCCAATCTAAAAGAAAAAGAAAAAAGAGAGAAAGAGAAGTCTAAACAAGGGGGAAAACTGAATAATTATGTTTAATGTTTGTATATCCATGCTAGACTCATGTGAAAAATGGTGTGGGCATAAAGAAGGGATTGTTCAATTCTGGAGTAGGCATGGGAAGTGTCACTGAAGTAAGTCTTCATCAGGGAGATTTCACCATCCCCACTCCGGAGTCTGTGGCCAGCTGCTCATTATTACTGATGACTCTCTGGAAGAGGCCCTGGCATCACCTATATTCTTGTAGGCCATAGAAAGGTTTGTTAAGGCCTTTCATCAGGTTAGTGGCAAAAGGCTGTGTCACAATGGAACCTAGCCTTCTTGACCATCCAAGTCCCTCTCCTCCAACTCTCACCCCCATGACTGCCTCTAGTGTTTCTGTCACTTTCTCCAATTTTACCTGATAGTATCTTATCTTGTCTCTTACCCCAGGGCCCCTGTGTTCCTTTTATGTCCTTGCATACACAGCAGTCAGTGCTGGTGAGTTAGTGCCCTGGGGCCTGAGCTTTGATCATGGGTAATAGAGGCAGTGGATACATTTTCATTCCTTTCCATCCCTTGCCCCTTGAACATACACAGTTGCTTCAAACAGCCTCTCTAAAAAAAATATGTCCTGTGATACAAATCAATCAGTTTATTTCAAAGTCATAACCAGCTCAGTAACTCATCCCCTTATGCTTCCTCTTTCTCTCCCTCTTTCTCTGCCTCATTTCTCCTTTTCCCTCACTCTTGGTTCTCTGAAACCATCTGCCTCTAGAACGTCTCTTTTTTCTAGAGAAGCCTAACTAATAGGGGAGCTAAAGATAGTGTTGCTCTCCTATTCCTCAATTTTGAGAAGGTGGTGGGATTTCAGGAGCATTTTGAAAGATGACTTTTGTTGGGCAGTGGAAAGAGGATTTACATTTCTCTGTAAATCTCACACAAGTCTCTTAGTTTCTTCTCTCTCTTTCTGTCTCTCTTGGGCTTTTGGAAGCCACACAATGCTTCAACCATCACTATACCCATTCACATGATCTGTATCAATGCAAGTATTTACATCTTTCAAATCACCAATGATTATAAAGACCATCACAGGCAATTTTGTTTTCTTTAATAGCAAAAAGGTCTGTACAAGGACCTATTTTATTTCCCCCATTCTAAAAATCAGAGCTGAGAACAGCAACTATTTGGAATCCGGCAGACCCAGTTCCTAGACAAGGCTTCAAAGATGTATTCACATACTCTGGGCAGCTTCTACCACTTACCACCCTTGAACTGTTTCAATCCCTTCTTGTAATTTTTTTTTTCCTCAGAGAGGGGGAAATCCTTAAAAGAGTAAGGTGTAAAGAACACATACATATATTAGGGCTAGAGAGTAATACAATGTAAGTCAAACAGACATCGATCTGGTCCTGTTTTTCAAAATAATGGGGATATGACCGATTCCAAGGGATTTTAAGAACTTTATTGTCATATGTAAAATGTCCCTTACTTTCTAAGAGCATGCTATTGTCCTCCTGTGTCTGTTATATGCTAGTGCTACCTGCCTTGCCTGTCATCTGCCTGCTTGAGGCTCACATGAGGGAACATATGCGAAAGGGTTTCTGAACTATTCCCTTCTGTGTCCATTTTGTTAGTGGACATCTACTCTTTTATCTAGCTAGCATGTCTCCTTCAAGCAATGGCCCCTTCCTACCACCGCCTATCCACATGATTACTACAGAAACACAATAGTAAAAGATCATTCCTTATCTGATCACATTTTCTTAGTTCACAGATTAGACTGAGATAGCAATTAAAGTCCTTCAAGACTCAAGGATTTAAAACTTAGAAGTTACTGAAACCCTTGCTTCATCATATATCCAGGAAAAAGCAGAAAATAGCACAAAGAGAGAAGAATGAAGTACACATATAGCGGTAAGTGAGGTTAGAAACACAGAGTCTTGTTGGCATTTGAGTTCCAGGTTGTACATGGAATGTCTTGAGGTTCCTTGAAACAGCCTATCTTCATGATTCATTGTCCTTTATGGTTGCTGTCATTTTACTCCAAGAGTCCCATGATCCAAGGCATTATTGTAAGATTATCTGTCTTTAACACTTTGCTGACCTAAGCTCAGTCCCTAGGAAAGACTGGTCACAGGAAGGATTAGCATAGCACCTTCCCAATGAAACTACTTTATATCTATGTGGGAAAGACTTCTAATTATTGCTCCCCCCAATAAAACAAAATGCAATTTATGCATCAGACATTATAGTACTTGTTTTACAAAAAGAACAAAAACCTCTATCTGGGAAGCAGGATGTGCTCACATGAAAAGTCAGAGAACAATACACACTAGCATCACTCAAGATAGCACTAGACAGGAGATGGTGCCCACGTATTGCAGAGAGCAAAGTTCCTACTCAAAAGAGAAAAGAGAAATTTTATTTTGAAGAGGTAAGGAGAACTTCAAAGAAGAGGCAGAAATGGAATCAGACTTTGAAGAATGAGTAAGATTTTAAAAGGCATGAGCAAAGGTGAAAAATGGAGGGAGACTTAATAAGGGAAAATAAACAAAGCATTGTTGAGATGCCAGATTGCAAATGGCCATTAGTATGAGGCCAAGGGATACTCCTACTTATTTAGTGAGAGCTGTATTTTATTTATGATCACAGCACGTAAGCAATTCTACAATATGATACTGATACACAAACATACCCAATTATTGTGGGGTTAAGCATGACATATATAATGCTTTTTAGTTCTTATTCATTCTTCAAAGTCTAATTTTATTTCTGCCTCTTCCTTGAAGTTCTCTTGATGACTTCAAAAGAGAATGTCTGCTTTTTTTTTGGGGGGGGGCAAGAATCCTTGCTTTCTGTAATTGTGTGTGTGTGTGTGTGTGTGTATACAAATAAAGTTATTGCTTAAAACAAGACAGAGAAAAAAGTAAGCATCAGTTTAAACACTGAGTTCACTGATTTTAAAAAATTTAGTTTTCACTGTAAACAATATGGGAATATTGCTAAACTTTATTTCTGCAGTTGTTCCTCATGAACGTAAAACCAGCTTGCCGTGATTGGCAAAGTTGCTTTAAATCTTTATCTTTTACTGTCCAGGTATGAGTCTCTTCTGTTTTTATTTATACAGTATTGGAGGAGGGAGGATAAGGTTGGGCAAGACGTAGACAGGATTCATCCCCACAGCATACTAATCACCCATATCAGCGCGGGAAAGCCAGCATCTCCCTCCATCATAAGAAAAGGAAGTATTTTTTAAATTAATTAATTAATTCATTAATTTTACATTTAATCACTGTGTATCATTACAGTATACCAAATGAATGGGACCAACTCAAATGTCCACGAACACCTGAATGGATTAAAGGAGTGTGGAACTATGTATTTAACTCATGGCGTTGGAGTTGGGCTGAGTTAATGTCTGCAACTAAAACAGAAATCAGCTCCACATCATTTGCTGGAAGTTCTCCAGCTGGGTTTGTTCCCTCCCATGCTCACAGTCCTTCTTACAACTAAGTCAGGTACTGAAGACTTTTCACCTCCTCCCATTACCATGACAACCTCTACCCCTGGAACCTTTTCTGATAGATAGCCATCAATTACTACTCTGGTGTTCCTAGCTAAAGCTAACCACTAGCTGTTTTATTCTGTCTTCTCTCTAGTCATTGAAAGCTATTAAACTGTTAATATTGAAGCAACTTTCTTTAACTCATTAGTCAGGGTCCTATTTAAATTTTAAGCATGCCAAATGTGTTGCAAAACTACAAAATAAAGTGAGGAAACACCATATTGGCTGTGGGCTGTCTAGTTAGGAATTAAATTCACCTTAGTTCTGACTTCATAGATATGTCAACCACTAGGTATAGTCATCCATGATGGCATTTCCTCTATGTAGATATTGGTAAATAGCATTTAGAAGGCAGGACTTCTGATTTATTAGAGAGCCAGCAAACCTAAGTCCTGATTTCCATTATGCGAAGGTTTTTATCACCAACAAGAAACAGAGAAAATAACCCAAAATATTTCTTGAAATCATTTACTTTATAAAGAAGTATAGAATTTCAGAACTGGAAGAGAATACTCCTGAATACAATCAGGCATCTGTAGTCATCCAAGCTATGATTAAACATTTCTGAGGACATGGAGCTTCCATGCCATTTTGACATACCTGTGACTGTTAGAGAATCTTTTAATAAAGATGACCTGGAGGAGCCTAGCAAAACTTTCTTGGTTATAATGTCTTTTATGTCAGTTCAATGGACCTAGAACTCAAGGACAAGATCCATGTCTAGTCACATCACTTTAAACAAAGCACAGAACCATGCATTTGATTCACCATATCTATATAAAGAAATTAGGAATATCTCTGAGTGATATTCCCCATCAGCCAGGAGTTCCTTGGCTCTGTGAGGAACAACAGCAAAGTCTAACTTGCCTGGAGAATGATCAGCCATTTGTCGACTGATGTACAGATAACTGTCTTCCTTTGAATTTAGCCAAGAAGTGCTGGATAACACTGAGGAGTCTTTATGTTTGTTTGTTTGTTTGTTTTAACAGTTAGACATCATGACTGTGTTAGACATTAGTCAGTTGTGTAGAAACAGGAAAAAATCGAAACTTTTCACATTTAAGTCCTAAGGTCTTCATGAAGTGTACAGACCATAAGATGACTTATTTTATTTAATTAATTTTATTTATTTATTTTTGTTAAAGATATTTTATACACGTTATCATCAGCATTTTTATACATAGATATCATACATTTATATTAATGGTTACATAAATTTGATTGTATGAATATACCATAATATTGACCAACAATATTAAATCATTATTGGTCAATGTTCATTAATACTAGTCAAGTATTAACAATTATCCCTGACTAATAACCATTTATAGTTTCTTTATATTTTATTGATTCACAAGGGAATTTAACTAATCTAAATAATTTCAAAAACAAGAGCAGCAGATATAAACATATCTATGAACACATGTCTGACTTTAGGCATAAAACTCAGTGAATAGAATGAACATATAAAGTAGCACCTAACTGAGGCTATATTGCTTACTGCAGTCATTAAATAGGTACTTACAATGTGTTTTTTTTAAATTTCAAGAAAAGCAGTTTTAGCTTTAATAAGTTAAAATGCAACAATATTAAGAAAAATTTGTCTAACACTTAAAATCAGGAAAAAGATTAGGATTCTGTTCAAATGGTAGACAAATACTAAATACTAAAAACTAAAAACCTTTCAAGGGCAAAGGTAAAACATAGGAATAAGTGCACTGTAATTTTCTTCTGAAACATCTTTTTTTCTTCTCTCCATTTTCCCTTTTACCAAAGAGAATTAAACTAACTTATTTGAAAAAAAAAATTAATTTAGTCTCAATTTGGTCTGTTATTTTCACAAAGCCCCGTAAGAATACTAATTGATTTAATTGACTTTGCTGGAACTTTTTATAAGGAACTTCAGATTAGACTATAAAGCCCTTGGAAAGACTGCCTAGTACCATAAACAGTTCTGCCTGGCAGATGAGTAAAGAATGTCACTTCCTGACAGACCTCCAAAACTTTCAAATGCAGGTACTTGAAGGTACAGATGGAGAGTCCCTGACTTGACTCAGTAGCCTTGGCAAACCTAAGATGACTGTATAGCACATAATTTTTTGCATAAAATGTAAAACATGAAGGCAAGTGGAGAACAGAAAGGCCACATTAGTTGCAGAAGCTGGGTGATTAGCTAGGGGGCACTCCTTAGCTAAGTTACTTTATGCCAAACAATAGCAGGCAGGTAATTCAAATCCTTCCCACCATAAACTAAAAGTTACCATAAACCACAGACCTATGGAGTTGCTGAGGAAGAATTGTAACTCCAGCTCTCAAATGCATGGATGCCAAGAATGCATCATGTTCTTAAAAAGTTGTGATTGCAAGCTCAGATGACATCTAGAGCCAGATAGAAAACACAATGAATGAAATAGGACAGAGAAAGAAAATAGGGTCAACTGGAGATTTTACAGGCATTAAAATTCATTTTTCCTTACTCCTTTTAAAAGAAAACTTGTATTAAAAAGCTGCGCAGGCAAGTCAAACACATCTGTTGGTCAGTGTTTGCAATCTTCAATTACTTCCTGATCTTCACAACTAAAGGACTATATTCATTAAGGAAGTTTATTTTTAAAGGAATACTTTTTTTGTAAAAAAGCAATTTATCCACGACCAGCTTTGTGGCCTGGTGGTTAAGGCAGCCAGATCCCACATGGCTTATCACAGAGTTTGAGTCCTGAACTCGATGGCTTGGGAAAGATGCCAGACATGTGTGCATGCATGTCCAAAATTCCAAAAGGAGAGAGACATAGAGAAGAAAGGACTGTGATATGACCATTCTCTGTGAGGTGCTTTCTTTTCTCCTCTTTTTGTCTCTCATCTCTCTGGTGAGCACAAGCGCCCCATAAGAAAAAAAAATAAAAAGAATTTATCTAGAAAGTAACAATAAGGATGATAAGGGATATGGGAATCTAGAGGAGCAAAAATCTCTAACACAAACAAAAAGCTTCAAGTTTTTTTAATGGCGATGAGGAAGATGAAGAGAAAGATGTAGAAATGCAGAGGAGGATGAAGAGGAGGAGCTATTTTTACCAGCAGATCCTGAGCTGCAATTTCCTAGAATGAACCTAAGTCTCAGAATTCATTCATTCATTCAACCAATATTTGCAAGGCCCGATGTCAAGCACGAAACAAATAACAGTGGGAAAGAGGTTCAGCACTTGCTCTTTTGGACAGAAGTTGGGCAAGTGTAAGATAACTGGATCATGAGAAGTATCCCCGTTTTTAAGGTGTCCCCCGGTGTATTGGGTCTTCTGTTCCATACTTAAGTCATCTTGCCATCTCTCTCTATGCTCCTCTGGTTGCTTGTATATTCATACGGAAAGCCTTCTGAAGCTTTTCTTGCCTGCTGTCTCTAGCTACTGACTGTTTTGCAAGCCTATACCCCCAACAGTCCCACATTTCTTGACTTTGCACACATGGCCTAGTCTCTTGCCCGGTCCTGTCCTAGTCCAAGTCTCTGACAACACCCACCAAAGTATTTGAACACTAGTCAATGCACTAATACTTTAAGACCTCTTCATCCTAAACTTCTACTCTCTCAGAGGGTGTAGGAGATAAGGAATGCAGTCAGAAATTGAAAGATCCTAAGATATGATAGTAGAGAGGGTAAGTGTAGACACCAGTGACTGTAAGGGAGAGGAGTGGGTAGTAGAAAGTGGGTGATAGAGGGTGTGTGAGAGAGCAAAGGAAAGAAACACTTAATAGACAAAAGAATGTAAGGTTATCTGTCTTAAAAATTCTGTAATTTTAGCTTTGTAAAAATTAAAATTAAAAAATAAATAAATTTTTTGAAAAGAAGAAAAGGAAAAAGCAAGAGGCAATTATTATCAGATAAAATCATGCTCAAAAGTTAGAAATTTAAAACTTATTTATTATTTTATATGATGTTTAATCACATATATCTTTACAGAGGATAATATATCTTTTTCCAACATGATTATCATGCATATCAGTTAAGACAAAGGCAGCAAATAGCTGCCTGTACTTCCCAAACAGACAGAGAGACAAAAAGAGAGAAATCACCCTCCAAGGAAAATGGCCATGCCACAATCCTTTCTCCTCCATTCTCCTCTTGGGATCTTGGGTATGCACACACATGTGCCGAGCATGAATTTTAAGCTGCTGGGTCAGGGATTTGAGCCACAGTCAACTATGTGGGAGTCCAGCAACACAACCATTATGGTATCTGCTGGTCCCTTCAGTGCTATTTTTGATAGAGGAAAATTAGACATCAGAAATCATTCTGTGTGGCTTCAAGAAAGTAGAATCTCAAATGAAACCTTCATCTGCAATAATTAATCATCATTATGTTTGCCTTCCAAACAATCATGTCCAAGTCTAAAATAATCATTACCTGGCAATCATTAAAATACTTTAAATTAATTTCTGCATGCTTATAATGGGAAAGTACATATCATTTTAAAAGTTCTTTCCCCTAAAATAAAAATATATCAATCTATGTAATGCCCACTTTGATTGTTAAGTTAAATTCAGTGTAGTATATAGATGCTTAGATAGGATAATCATATTATAAATATTCCAAAGAATTAATTGATCTCATGTAATTGAATTGGAGACCAATAAACTATAATAACTTCTGCTGCCCTAGTGGCTTGTGATGTTTTGAGAAATCATCTCGATGTGATGGATGTGTCTAGGCTGAGATGTTTCTACTTGTCTTGCATTTTTATGATCTCTACATTCATTTAAACTTCAAAATGCAATTAAAATACAGCATAATCAGAATTTCAAAAAAAATGAGTTTTCAAAACTCTGCACAGATTTGGGTTATCAGAATACTTAGGCACTCTGAATTCACCAATTCTATATTTTTCAGACCTCCTCTGTGATTGTCAAAAATCTATTAACAAAATCCAGAGGTCTTGGAACTTAAATGCTTATGAATGATTTTGCTTACAGATTTTCACAGCCCTCATTTGCATTGTAAAATTGACTTTAGCTCTAAGTTTAGGGAGAAGTTTTAGAAGCTCTGACATGGCAAGTTGCCATGAGAATATTTTCCCTTTGGGGAAATGAAGCTCGAATGTGCTAATTAAGGGTGCTTAATATCCGTCAAAATTAATTCTTTGTTACCTGCAGTGGTTTAATTATTCCCCAGTGGAAAGTCTGGCAATGCCCTGGATCTTTACATAGCAGTGGGGCTTTCACTGATACTGTATCAGCAGCCACTTTCCAAGTATTTCTTCTACTCACTGAATATAGAAGAGTGGCCAAAGGAAAAAAGACGTTAGCTCTCAAAAGAAAACAGACAAATTTTTACTGATTTTTACAAAATAAGTTTCATTGATGTCATCATACCTCAAATAAAAGAAACTTCAAAAAAAAAAAAAACCTTCATAGAAATAAAAGTGAAGGCAGGTAAAGTGTTGTAATTAAATCAGCAATTCTAAATTACTCCAACCACCAGAGGCAGCTAGCCAACCCCGAACATCCCCCACAAGCAAGTGCTTGCCCTTTCCACAAAAGTAAAAATCCAGTGTCCTCAGAGGGTAATGGCTGAATTGAGAGGTAACTAACCATAGGTAAGATTGTTTATCTTAATCCATAGATTTGCATGTTATCCAGGTAACACACAAGTTATCCCTTCTTTCATCTGGCATTCTTGAATTGTGTACCTCATACAGCTATAAAAACATAATAAAAGGCTCCAAATGTAGGTACATATCTTGAACACAAATGTCACTTCCTCTGATAGCCAACTCTGATCATATGTTCTGAACTCACTACTTAATCACTCCATGAAATCACCCAGTTTTATTTTCTTCTCATCATGGCCATCTGAAATCTTGTAGGTTTAGTTATGTGCTTGTTTGCTACTGTCTTCCCATCTGAAGCACGTGGGCTCTGGGAGGGAAGGGTCTTAGCTGTCCCATGTCCTGTTCTACCCCATACCTTGAGCAACACTTGGCACAAGGTGGCTGTTCAGTAAAATCATTATTGAATGAGGGAAATGCAGATTTTTTTCTTTAATGCCAAGCACAATTCTCTCTAACAATCAAAAACAGATTTATTTCAGAATCTGAACTGGGCACATGACTGGATTCCTCACATAGGCAATGTGAGCCTCAGTTATTTAATCAGAAGGATTGTGTACAGACCCAAAGTCACTTGTCTACACACAAATGTTCACACTGACACTGTTCATCTCAGGTGTATTTGACCAGAATAAGTTGACATGTCCAAACTGAGCACTTGGCAGGTTTAGTTAATAGCACTTGGAATGTTACTCACTTCCTGCGCTGGAATATTCTCAGCTAAACCCTGTCTGTGCTGTCTCTACGCAGACTCTATAGACTCTCATTTTTGGTAGATTTAGCAAGTGCTTATAGAACACCCTTAAAATCCAACTCAGGGATACAAAATAGAACCCCAAAGGTAAGAGATGAGGTTCCATGGATTTCCGCCCCAGTGACTCTACTTCTCTTGGTGCTGTCCAACCCGTTTGGCACTATGCAAGGTGGATCTGGAGGAGGTATAGGAGCTGCCCAGGATCAGAAACATCCACATAACTCTGCCATCTTCTTTTTTTTTTTTTTTTTTTTTTTCTTTTTTTGGGGGCGCTTTTTTTTTGTGGTTTATTTGGAGAGCTATTTTTGTTATAGGGCACATGTGCTCGCCAGAAAGACAGAGAGAGATAGAAAGACAGAAAGTGAGAAATCATCCCCCAAGGCAGATGGCCACACTGCAATCCCTTCTCCTCTTGGGATCTTGGGCATGCACACACATGCACCCGACTTGAGTTTAAGCCACCAGGTTCAGGACTTGAACCATGGTTGACTACATGGTAATCCAGCGATATAGCCATTACATCAACTGCTGGCCCCTCTGCCATCCTTCTGTACAACAAGCAAAAACAAAACCCAACTCTGCCTAGATCTCCCTAGCTAGAGAACGCATCCATATTCCTTTGTGGGCAGCACTGCCCATCACAGTTGGATTCCGTCTCTCTTTCCTGATCCATGATCTGGGGCTCTCACCTCACCCACCTAACTTTCCACTCACCTCTTGATAACTCAACTCTCTTCTCTCTACACCATCCATTTTAACAGTTCTTTCTTCTCTTCCCCACCCTCCCTTCCTTTCTCTCTTCCTGTCTTGTCTTTTTTTTTTTTCCTTTCCTTTTATACTATTTCTGTTTAGGAAGTCTTTTTTTCTCTACCTATCAACAATATATTTGTAAGCTAATTTCCACCTGCAAAATTACTTTCTGGAATTTTTCCTAGACCTCATCAGAGTTAGAACTAATTCTTCTTTACTTAGTGTTGCCAGAGATCTCTATGAGCCCGTCCTACCACACATAATGTCTTCTCTATTAAAGCACTGTCTCCGTCAACATAGGGACTAGTTCATACTTTATGTCTCTTTTTAAGTTTATTTATTATTTATTTTCCCCATGAGCACTCTTGTTCATGGAACGAAGAAAGAGAGACAGCACTGCCAACAGGTCCCAACACTATGAACCACCCCCAGTCTTCAGTCAGCCCCAGATCCTGGGCACATGTGTGCCAGCATATTCAGAGATCTCTAGACTTGGACCAGGAACCATCCCTCATGGGATTGCTTCACAGAGTGTCATGTTTTACTGCTGTGCCACTACCTGGCACATTTCATTTCATTTTTGTCATCTCATGGTCCAGTACAGATTTGTACACATAATGAATGTTCAATAAAGTTTGTTCTCACTGGATTTCTTAGGAAAACAATAGCTAGCCATTAGTTTGTGGTAAGATCTATAAATAATGACTAGGTCATAGTTAAAGCATACAAATGCTTGGGTTTATGCTTTACCTCTTGCAAGCTACATGCCCTTGGGCAGCCCTCTTACACCTCCAGGCCAGCTGTGGAATGTAAAACCTCCTGCTACCTGTGCC
Source organism: Tupaia belangeri chinensis (assembly GCF_000334495.1). NCBI lineage: Eukaryota > Metazoa > Chordata > Mammalia > Scandentia > Tupaiidae > Tupaia > Tupaia belangeri. Next base: position 1,410,400 of record NW_006159883.1, read on the forward strand.
GCAGCCAGGCTCCCACGTCAGAGCTACATCTTAGAAAGAAGTTTTCTTCTTGTTAAAAGTTCTGAAGCTGTTGCCAAAACGTGGCCCTGACATCTTGATAGAGTGGAAAGAAGCCTGGGAAAACATATTCTGAGCAGTATATAAAAAATATTTTGGTTTTTGGGTTCACTCTTTTTTCATTTTAGGAAAATTACCTCACTGTTCTTTAAGCCATATGAATGAAAGTTAATTACACCCACTGTTTCTATAGTAACTGTGAGGTCACCCATAATCACCGTGTTCAGCCCTAGAAGCCAGAGTTATGTTTGTTATGTAAAGTTTGTATATTGTAGAGCTGAGCTTCTTCCTGTAAGTTTTATTGCAGTTTCTTGATGAAAAAGATAAACATTTATAACTCTTCCAGGACTGAGTGTAGGACCCAGACCAAATTACGGCTTGTCCAAGATAGCACAAGGGGGGGGGGAATGGGTGACTTGTTTTGTTTTATTTTAAAGCACCAGTGACTGGACATGAAGACAATGTGGGGACAAAGTTGAAGGGTTCATATTCATGGAACCTGTCATTCTCTGGGAAGGCAATGCTGCTTCTCTGCCCAGGTGACAAGACAAAGCAGGGCCTTGAATTGGGGTGTAGATCTTCACTCTCACCTCTGCAAAACCAACTCCCCGAGCTTCTGGGGCAAGAAGCCCCAGCTCCCTTGTTTTTGATGTTCTCAGAAGTTCCCACAATTGGTCAAGCAAACAAAGACACATGATAGCTGCTACACAGGGGACTGGAGTGTGTGTGGGCACATGAGACATAACGCTTTAGAAACTATACGGAGAGCAGGAAATAAATATTTAGAGAAAACAGTGAGGTTATGACCTCAAATCATTCAAAGCTGAGCTTAGCACAGTAGTGAGTACTCAATAATGTTAGAAATTTATATTATAACAAAAAAGTAACAACTAAGCAAAACTTTGAGGTGAAGGAGGGCTCTCTGTATATGCTCTGTTTTGGCTGTCTTAACAGATAAACAAGAAAGAAAGACATTGAAAGACATGAGGAACCAGGTCAGAAGGCTTGGGCCTATGGAGTTTGTACTTCGATCAGCAGTCACGGGTAGATTTTAATTTTACTCCTACAGAAGAATTCCTATGAAGATTTCTGCAGCTAGAACCTTAGGATTAAAGAGAGAAAGACTATATTTGTTGGGACCTCTACTGTTTCTGGGTCCTGCACAGTTGTTATCCCACCATCCTGTGGCAGGCAGCAGTCTTTAATAGAAGCTAGTTTCTGTATGAAATTATAATGATGTATGCAGTCAAGTAACCTATCTCATGCTGATCTAATATTAGTTTCTTAGAATATTCCAGTAAGGTCATAAAGCCCTTCTGTAAAGCCAGAGTGATTTAATGGGAACTTGGAGATATGCCAACCTGCTCCTGTGTCACCAAGGTAATAGCAACTCCATCATTCTGAGAATTTGCTCTCATTTCCAGAGACATCCACAATTTCCATGTAGATATATGTGGGCCATTAAATATTTTCCCTGGGGTTCCCAGCGATGCAGGATTGCAACAAGAAAATATTAGCCCAATCCTACTTCTGGCATACACACATACACAAAATGTTATAAAATATTATAAAATGGATATGGAATAAGGACAGTGAAAATTAACTAGGAAATGTATTTCTTTTTTTTGTCTGTTCTTGAAAATGTGCTGTGTAGAATTTGAGATCTACTCAGAATATAAACAATTAATTTATAAGCAATGATGTGAAAAAAGAAGCAAGACTTTAATAAGTTAAATGTCATTTTAACAGCCTTTAAATCATCCTTTAACCCTCCATTTCAAAACCTGGTATTTATTTTACCTTAATAGTGCATCTCGATTCAGACTAGGTATATTTCAAATGCCCATTAGCTAATTAACTAGTGATTATTCTATTGTATAGTGCAATTCTATAGCATTTAGCACATGTTGTTTCCATTTTATTTTGGGTAAAGTTTCTTCAGTTCAAAAAATGGGAAACTCATCTTTGTATTTCCCAACATTTCCAATAGAAGACGGAGCATATAGATGGTTGAGTTAAAGTGATTGTGCCTTACCAAGGTCCTAGAAGGGAAATGTTTGTATCCCTCTAGGCACCGGTAGTTCTCACAAAGCAAGAGTCATCTTTGGACAGCAGTCTTAGAAGCTGCAAGGTATTCTGAGAGCTGAAAAACATCTTCGAGGTCAAACCTAGGAAACTGAGGAGAAATTGCAGGAGAACTATAAAACAAGACAGAGGCAAAGAAGCAGGTCACCTTCTGATTAGCATTTGAAAAACATCAACAACAACAAAAAAGAGAGACAATGATGAGAGGCTACCCAGTGACTCAACTGTCTGAGAAGATTAGAGCAATAATGGACACTTCATGTAAAAAGATTCTTTAAAGCTCTCCAGTGCAGCTTACACACTCAACTTGCATCTTGAGCTAATATTTCCAGCATATAACAGTGCCATTTAAAAAAAAAAAAATAGCTGTTCTTTTTGGGCACTTAGGTTATGTCTGACACAAAATCAAACAGGTAAAATCTATTTTTAAAAAACGTTTTGGGGCTGGCCCTGAAGCCTAATGGTTAAAAGAGTGGGATACCACATGACTGGCTACGATCTGAATCCTAGAATGAGTAGCCTGAAAAACACCACACGTGTGCATATGTGACCCAAACTCTGACAGGATGGAGAAAAAGAAAAATAGAAGAAAAGAGATTATTGCCTGAACATGCTCCATGGTGGGGATGGGGGTTTTCCCTCTCCTTTCTTTCTCTATGTCTCTCTGTCTCTCTCTGGTGAGCACACATGCTCTCTAGTCTAAATAAATAAATGACAAAAAGCACTTATTAGTTAATGTTCTTAAAAATTGCCCCCTTTTTTCCTCTTTCAATGAGTAAGCTGTTAAAATATGAGAACATAGCTTCATAGTGTACATACTACGGTGTTTGCAAATTTGCACTAAATCACTTCCCAGGAAATTACAATTAGTGGCGTCTCTTACAATACTCCATGTTAACTTCACAGTTCACTGCCATACATGTTATCTTATCTTGAGTAAAATCTCCAGGACAGGGCCAGCAGGTGGCATGGTGGTTACGGCACTGGACTCCCACACGACTGACAGTGGTTTGAGTCTTGGACCCAGCAGCTTGAAAATCAGGCTGGGTGCAGGTGTATGTCCAAAATCCTAGGAGGAGAATGAGGAAAAAGGATTACAGTGTGGCCATCCACCTAAGGGGTAATTTCTCGTTTTCCCTCTCTCTGTCTCTGTCTGGTGAGGGCATGTACCCTATGGCAAAATACTTTAAGACATAAAGAAGAAAGAAAGTCTTCAGGACATTTTGTGCCCTCCCATGTATCTTCTGTTAAGGGTTTTTGAGTTGACAAAATCAGTCTCAGACTGTGGATTTTAGAAATCATGTTAATTCGTACAATTCAAACCTATTAAAACTCAACTTCTTTAAAACAGTACCTTGGGAACCAGCAGTTAGTGTAATGGCTATGTCGCTGGACTCCCAAGTAGTCGACTGCGGTTCGCGTCCCGGACCCGGTGACTTAAAACTCATGCCAGGTGCATGTGCATGCCCAAGATCCCGAGAGGAGAATGAAGAAGAAGGGATTGTGGCGTGACCATCACCCCTGGGGGGTCATTTCTCGCTTTCTGTCTCTCTGTCTCTCTCTGTCTGGCGAGCGCGTGCGCCCTATAGTGAAAACCTCTCCAAAAAATAAAAAATAAAATAAAACAGTACCTCTCCCTTTAAGTATATATAGTAACAATGTAGAAAAGCCTTAGATATTGGCTCTACATGCTGAAATGAAAAGCGTTTGAAAAACTATTTTACTGATGTACTTTGGTTTCCAGCAACACATGTAGGACTAACATCATCTCCAACCCAGGGTCTCTAGTGAAATATGAGGAAGAGTTTCTTTGTTTTGACAAGAATTATCATCCTCATAGTTATTGCTATTCGCAAAGAGATCTGAAACAGGTAGGGAAGCCTCTGTCACCCAAGAGAGGTGCATCTGCAGTGTGAATAGGGCTGGGTGACAAAGACATTAGCCCTGGGGAGTCTCTGTTCTCACCAACTGCCTCACTCTGGTCAAAGGTCCATCAACCAATCAGAATCTGATGTTCAGTGACAGAAAAAAAAATATATATATAATGCCACTTCCGTTCTCTTTTAAATATGTATTCACTTGTTCACATTCATATTTATTTATTTGTTTCTTCCATGAGAGAGAGAGTCAGAGAGACAGGTACCCCTAAAAGCGACTTCATGCCACAACCTCAGCCAGCCCAGGTTAGGGCACCACGAGTGTGGCCTGTGTGTTCAGGAGGTCCTGAGGTACTACCCTGAGGTACTACCCATGTGAGTCCAGTTGCATTACACTACCTGGCCCCTTTTCTCTTTTTAAAATGTTAATTTATGGTAAAACCATGTAAACATTCAGACTTAAAGCAAAAGTTTCTTCCCTCATGTGGTGATTAAGTGTAAAGTGTGGATTGAGTCCTTACGTGTTTGTTTGTTTTTAGTTTGCTATTTTCTCTGGAGAGCAGGAAAGAGATAGGGGGAGGAAAAGTGAGAAATCACTCCCCACACTCACACACCAGGGGGATAGCCACTCCTCGATTCCTTCTCTTCTGTTCCCCTGTCAGGACCTTTGGCATGCACACACATGTGCCTGGCATTTTCAATCCCGGGTCCTGGACTTGACCTGTGAAGTTGGCCATATGAGATCCAGCCATCTTAACTTTCACACCACCTGTTGTCCCCATGCTCTTTAAAGTCAATAAAGCTTCCAAAGCAATTGAGCTCCCGGAAGCCTGAGTGCTGGTTTTGAAGCCCTTCTTCCATCAGCATTTCTTTTTTTGGAGAGGTTTTTGCTATAGGGCGCGTGCACTTGCTAGAAAGATAGAGAGAGACAGAAAGACAGAAAGTGAGAAATCACTCCCCAAGGGGGATGGCCATGCCACAATCCCTTCTCCATTCTTCCCTCGGGATCTTGGGCATGCACACACACATGCCTGGCGTGAGTTTAAGCCACCAGGTCCAGGACTCGAACTGCAGTTGACTATGTGGGAGTCCAGCAACATAGCCATTACACCAACTACTGGTCCCTCCATCAACATTTTAAATAGGCTATTAAACTTTCAATCAATATCAAGCAAAGATGTTATGTTTGCAGAACTAGAGACATTTTCTAAGGACATTTATGTATATAACAAGAAAAAAGTTTTGCTATCCTTAAAAAACTGAGTAACACTCTACATTCATGGATTTTTAGTAACAAACAGGTTTGGGCATTAGCAGACTGTGGGAAAGTAAGAGAGGGACTTAGTCTTACCACTTATGACACTACTAGATCTAACACCTCACCTTTTTTTAAAATAATTTTCCCCAAGACCATCGGTGCTTGCTAGCTAGAGAGAGAGAGAGAGTGAGAGAGAGAAAGATAGGGAGAAAAAAAGTGAGAAAGCATCTCCCATGGGGAATGGTCATGCCACAATCCCTTCTGTATTTTCCCCTCCTTTTGGAATTTTTGGAAAACACATGCATCTGATGGGTTTCTCAAGACACCGAATACAGGACTCAAACATGTATTCAACCACATGGAATCCAGCCACCTTAATCATCATATCACAAGCTGGCCAAAACACCTCACTTTCATAACAAGTAATTTTGACTGCCATCATACCTATGATGAATGACATTCAAATAAGCTCTTTTAAAACAAAAGTAATATACTTTTCCTACTATAACATAAAGGAGAAATAAAAATGAAGCAATTTATGAATAATGTAAAAATATGTATTCAATACACAAATAATTAGCTAGGAAGACAATAGAAAATACATAATGAAAGAGTCAGTGCTTGTGTAATCTACAGAATTCAACCAAAGGAGTGGTGACCATCATCACCGAACCCTCACATGTGCATTGACAACACCACAGGGACTGCTGGCATCCTAGGGATGTGGTGTGTCTATATGGGGAAGGACTCTTGCGGAAGTCCCAAACCAAATGAAATCTTCCCTTAAAAATTCCCAACTGGGACCAGCATTTAGCGTAATGGTTACGTCGCTGGACTACCACATAGTCGACCACGGTTCGCATCCCAGACCCGGTGGCTTAAAACTCACGCCGGGTGCGTGTGCATGTGTGCCCAAGATCCCAAGAGGAGAATGGAGGAGAAGGGATTTCAGCATGGCCATCTCCCCTGGGGGGGGGTGATTTCTAGCTTTCTCTCTCTCTGTCTCTCTCTGTCTGGCGAGTGCATACACCCTATAGCAAAAACCTTTCCAAATATGTATTCAATACACAAATAATTAGCTAGGAAGACAATAGAAAATACATAATGAAAGAGTCAGTGCTTGTGTAATCTACAGAATTCAACCAAAGGAGTGGTGACCATCATCACCGAACCCTCACATGTGCATTGACAACACCACAGGGACTGCTGGCATCCTAGGGATGTGGTGTGTCTATATGGGGAAGGACTCTTGCGGAAGTCCCAAACCAAATGAAATCTTCCCTTAAAAATTCCCAACTGGGACCAGCATTTAGCGTAATGGTTACGTCGCTGGACTACCACATAGTCGACCACGGTTCGCATCCCAGACCCGGTGGCTTAAAACTCACGCCGGGTGCGTGTGCATGTGTGCCCAAGATCCCAAGAGGAGAATGGAGGAGAAGGGATTTCAGCATGGCCATCTCCCCTGGGGGGGGGTGATTTCTAGCTTTCTCTCTCTCTGTCTCTCTCTGTCTGGCGAGTGCATACACCCTATAGCAAAAACCTTTCCAAAAAAAAAAAAATTCCCAACTATTGTTTTCATGTGTAAAACAAAGTCAGATTCTAAGCTCAGATAAGTATAAGACAAGATATTTTTATGTACATGTATGTGCAGAGGGTATCTGAAAATAGCATAAGAAGCCAGATAATTTTTCATTATATGAAACTGCCTTGCACATTGCAGGACATGTGACATCTCTACCCCCACCCAAAGGACAACATTTCCCCTAGACATTGCAGCATTAAACAGATTAAACAGTATCACCATAAGTTCCTGTGGGCAAGACCTGCAGAAAAAAAGAAGGTCCAGTAATGTGAATGATGCAAAGCTCTAAGAACAAAGCAGTAAGAAATTCCCAGAGAAGCCTTGTATTCCATTTTAAGATATTTCCTGCTTTATAGTATGCTGAAGTTGCCTATTTTTAGTTCAAAACCTTTAAGCAAAGCTGGAGAATCCAGCTGGCAGATGACCAACCATGAACTGATCATGTAATTTAGACTCTCATCATGACTGTCCTGAAGGAAATCATGTGAGGAAGTTAGTTTGTTGAAGACCTTGCCACTGCCAGCACAGGTCACAGACCAGACAGATAGTGTGTCCAACTGCCACTGCTGCTGGAATTTCTGCCGTAACTCAGGAAATAGGATGCAGCTGTCCCCACACACATCACCTTTAATGCTTGGGACTGCACTAGTCTTCCACCTCAGACTAGGTGAATGCATCTGATTGGCTTAGCTCTGGCCATGTACCCCTTTTTTTTTTTTTTTTCTGAAAGAGAGGCTAAGAAAGAAGCTGAGTAGCTTAAACATCCATTAGGGGAGGTAGGCTGTGCTTCCTTCAGAGAGTTCAGATGCAGCCTAAAAGGATGATATATTCACACTAATGAGCTGGCCAGATTAGTCCTACAGAAGAGAATAACCTGGGGTTTTGTTTTTTTTTTTTTGAGTAAAGAGCAATCATTCTGAGTATGTATGAACGAGGAGGGCTGTAGACAAGAGAGATCTGGTCAGATCTTGAAGGCTAGAAAATTGATAGAGTTGTGGGCAGGGATTATAAAAGAATTTTTAGAGACATTAATGGAATGATATGAGCAAGAATGCTGACCTGGGAAAACAAAAGCAAATTAGGAATCCAAGTTCACCAGAGCTGAAAGGTCATGGAGAGTCACTGAAAGAAAAGATTGGAAAGAACAGGAAAGGCACTGAGGGTTCAACAACAGTCGTGTACAATAATCCAAGGGCTGTTTGAGGGGGGTATATTTTTTATATTCACATTCATTGCTTCATCAAAATATAATTTCCTTGACAATTTGAATCTTGGTCTTGGTCTTTAGGAGATAGACCTGTTTCTATGAATTGCCAGGGAGACTGTACAGGGTTTTTGTTTGATTCCTATTTTAGTTGTCATTACTGTTTTTTCTGCCAATGGGACTGATTCCTTTTTACTTCCAATTTGCAGTACATTGTATCTACAGAAGAATTTCGTGACAATCTTTTAGATGATTCTAAGAGTGATCTCACCTAATAACTTTCAATCAAATTAGTTATCATGAATTATTATTCCTAACTAGCATGTGCCAGGCTTGCTGTTTAATACTTCTATCCACAAATTTGATTTAATCTTCAAATTACTCTTAACTATGAAGAAATAGGATAAAAGGATAAGTTATTTGCCCAATGACACAGTAGGATGTCAGGGGATGTGGGTTCTAATTCAGATCTGTCTAATCTAATTCCTGTGTCAACAGTTGATTCTCCCATCAGAACAATCCAAAATGATGTTTGCTCTTAGCACTGTACATCAGAAAGGACTTTGGTGCTTGGGTTTAAGCTATTTTGAAGTCAGGAGTGGCAGTTAGTTTTAAGGAACTTGGAGGAGATAGATCTTGTTTGACATCCCACCTGGGTCACTTGGTCTTAAATCAAGAGAGCTTTGACTTATCAAGGAGGCCCTTTGCAAAAGTAGAAGATAAGTGTGGTCTTCAAGCTATTTTTGCATGGCTTTTAAAACTAATCTGCCTTGGGACCAGCAGTTGGTGTAGGGCCTATGTCAATGGACTCCCATGTAGTTGACTGCAGTTTGAGTCCCGGATCCGGTGGCTTAAACTCACGCCAGGTGCGTGTGCGTGCATGCCCAAGATCCCCAGAGGAGAATGGAGGAGAAAGGACTGCAGCATGGCCATCCCCCTGGGGGGTGATTTCTTGCTTTCTGTCTCTCTGTCTCTCTTTGTCTTTCTGGCGAGCTCACGTGCCTTATAGCAAAAACCTCTCAAAAAACAAACAAACGAAAAACTAATCTGCCTTGAAGTGATAGCAACTGGGTTTCTTGGTACCTCCTTAATGCCAAGTACTTAGTTTATAGTGATGGTTGCATAGTTATGTGATACTAAAACCCATTAAATAGTATACATTTTAAAAGGTGGGTTCATAGTGTATAAGTTATATAAAAATAAAGCTGTTGAAATTTTTTAATGCCACAAGTAATTATTGTGTTCAGTGAATGTCAAAAAATTGCAAACACAATTTCTTTTTTTTAGTCTACTGTCCTCATATGTCTTCCTTCACAGACCAAAGCTCCAGTCACACTAACCACTGCCACTGCCTGAACACCTGTGCTAGTCCACACTCACATGTCCTATCTCATGCGTCTTCTTTTCCTGAAATGCCATATCTGCGTGGCCTGGAGAATGACCTAAAGTTAGTGCCAGCAAATAGGTTATCTGCAGATCACATGTGAGAGCCTATCCTGGAGTTTGGTTGAGGCATCAATGAGAAGAAAGATAATTCATAAAGAAGTGAGTTCTGCTACCCAAATTAATCTACATGTTTAATGCAATTCCAATAAAAATACC
>NW_006159883.1:1420132-1420551 GCF_000334495.1 Tupaia belangeri chinensis
ACATAATCAAAATGACAATTCTACCCAAATTAATCTACATGTTTAATGCAATTCCAATCAAAATACCAGAAATATTCTTCACAGATCTAGAAAAGACAATCATAGAATTTGTCTGGAATCATAAAAGACCTCATATTGCAAAAGCAATCCTGCGCAAGAAGAATGGAGTAGGAGGCATATCACTCCCTGATCCCAAGATATACTATAAAGCTGTGATCATTAAAACAGCATGGTATTGGCATAAAAACAGACATGTGGATCAATGGAAGAGAATAGAGACCCCAGAAATAACCCTCAAAGCTTATAGCAAACTGATTTTTGACAAAGGATATCAGTCAATCCATTGGGAAAAGGAAAACCTCTTTAGTAAATGGTGCTGGAAAAACTGGGTATCCACCTGCAGAAAGATGAAACTGAAC
>NW_006159883.1:1421307-1449297 GCF_000334495.1 Tupaia belangeri chinensis
CACTCTATGGTAGAGAGCAAAATATTGGAGGACATAAAAGCAGTGAAAGTACTTAATGAGAATAAGACAGTGTGGAATGGGGTGGGGGGGATGAAGAGAAGAAGAGAGAAAATGATAGCATGAGAACAAATAGAGGCAGGATGTTAGTGGGAAACAGATATGGCTTATTATCTGTTGATGACATGTATAATATTCTCAACTGGATTGGTCTTAGAAGTACTTCATGATGGGTAAAGTCTTTTTACAAGCAAAATGAGAAATAGTGATTGACTGCTTAAAAATAATTGGAATAATAATAATAATGATTGGGAAAAACAATGAAAAGATATTGAATGACGAAGCAGGGAGATTAATGTCTCTGTATTGACTGACATGCATGGCATTCTCTTGAAAAAGCAATGTAATACACTGTAAAGTTATATGCAATCCAATGTAATATAAACAAAATTATGATAATAATATAAATAAATAAATAAATAATTTTTTTAAAAAAAGAAAGAAAAGAAGTGAGTTCTGGGCCAGCCTGTGGCCTGGTAGATAAAGAAACTGGATTCTACATGGTGGACCTCATGGTTGGAATCCTGGATCTGCCTGCTTGAAAAAATACAGTGAGTGCATGTGCATGCATGCCCCTATCCTGAAAGAGATGGAGGAAAAGGGATTGTGGCATGACTATGCCCCACGGTGGGTGCTTCATCCATGTCCCTCTCTCTGTGTCTCTGTCTCTTTCTGGCAAATGCATGTGCTCTTTTGGAAAAAAAAATTTTTTTTTGAAAATAATGAAATAAGTTTATTTCAGGATACACATGAAAAGTAAAGCCTGAAGAGGAAACAGTCACCAAATCAAGTACTGATACAGGCTGGGGGCCTGACAGGCTGGAGACTTGAGATGCACATGACCAAGAGGTCCATTTTTATCAGTCTAGGAACCCCAGAGCCCAGAGCCTGCTGGCACCAAGACCCTAACAATGAAGGCCTGTGTCGGAACAGAGAATGCATCCTTTTCCTTCACAGCTCAGACCCAATTCCAACAGCTCTCTATAGAATTCTCTAAAACAAAGCACCTAAAATATAATATGACAGCACTTATCACATTTTATTTTAATTTTTGAATCTGTATCCATTTTCTCTCCTATATGAGAGCTTTCAAAATTTAGGAACTAAGTTATAGTAGTCTTTGTATTTCTAGCAACACTAAATAGGTGTCCAATAAATGATGTTGAATGAATATTGTGGGTAACGTCATCTTTATGCCATTTCCTGTGTCACATACCTGCAATACAATGCATAGCTCACAAAAGGTAGTAAATGATGACGCTCATGTAATCGAGGCAACTAAAATACTTACCATGTCTGTCTTTCTCTCTTTAGAGCATGCCTCAAAATTGTGTTTTAAGATCCAAACAACTTTAATGCCATGTTCTTGTATCTCCTTACACACACATTCTATGACTATGGGAATAAGAAGGATACATTTCCAGCATCAAAACTCTCTAAAAGTCCAACATTATAGTGCAAGTCATTTGCATGAATCCACTTCCCCTGAGTGGCTGTGCATAAACTTTCCTGGCTGTAAAATACATTCAAAGGTGGAGTGGCGATGATTGAAACATTTTCCTAGCACTAAGTGGAAAACAAAAGGGTAGTGATAGGGATGCTTATTAGGATCTTTTTTAGAAAAATAAAGAATCAAGTTGCCTTATCCTTAAGTCCAAGCAGTTTAATAGAAGTACAAACAGTCAGGGAGGCCTAGAGCTATGTTCAGGAAGATCCAGATTTAGGTTTCAACTTCGTCACTCACTTTGGTCTTAGAATCTATAACCCCTCTAAGCCTAGAAAATGCAGATAATGCAAGTATCTACTGTTTAAGTTCTTCCAAAGATTAAAAGATCTGTAAGATATTATTTTTTCTCTTTTTTTTTTTTTGAGAGATTTCGATATAGGGCATGTGCGCTCACCAGACAGACAGAGAGAGACATAGTGACAGAAAGCGAGAAATCACCCCCCTGGGGGGATGGTCACACCACAATCCCTTCTCCTCCATTCTCCTCTAGGGATCTTGGGCACGCACACACATGCGCCCGGCGTGAGTTCTAAGCCACCGGGTCCGGGATGCGAACCGCGGTCGACTACGTGGGAATCCAGCGACATAGCCATTACGCTAACTGCTGGTTCCCTGTAAGATATTTTTAAAAGGCTAGCAGAGAGTTAGCCAGCGAGCATTCAATAAATGCAAAGTGCTACAACTACTATTTGTAATCTCACTGGCTTTGCTATGAGTTAGTTCACGAGCTGATGACCATGAAGAAACCACATGTTAACTGTTTTTTAAGAATTATTTTTAAAGCATCATTAAATTCCCCTAAGGAAACAAATGGTTTAGATACTTTAAGATGAGAAAGACAGGGCTGAACATTCAGTGATAAATAGGCAAGCTTCCCACGAGAACGTAGCAACTTGGTTACTAGGAAATGTTCTCTTCTTTATTGAGGAAGAAACAGGGGTTAATATTTTAGATGCATGTCATGTTTAGGCATCCTTATCATGCAAGGAAAATAAATTAAGAAGGGTAGTCTTTCATTGCACAGAATAAGACAAAAAAGAAAGAGTATTTCTGACCTCAGAAACTGAAGGTTGCATCCAGAACTACAACATAACAGGTGAATACTATGTGAGTCCCAGCCACACAACAAAGGGAAAATGTGGATGTCACACCCAGAACCTAAGTTCAACAGTTTCCTAAACGCAACAAGAAGGCAATTATTTAATAGAGATTTATAATACTGGGCCTTCAGTTCAGCACTCACAGGACGTGTATGTGATTGTTTCTTCTCTGTCCACGCTGTCAGAGTGGGGTTTGAAAAGTTGCTTGGTTGTATAAAACCATCAGAGGGCCAGGTCTTACATATTCTACCGCTTAGTACTTGTGACCCTGGCTATGTCACCTAATCTATCTGTCATCTTTAAAGTGTGTGTGTGTGTAGGGGGGAGGAAGCCCTGCCAGAGTGACCTTGAAGTACTACTGGAAACATCAAAAGAAGTAATGTGAATACACTTGGCAAATTATAAAGCAGGATACCAACGTTGGTCGAAATTATGGAAAACGTAATGATTAGAAACTGGTTCAGTGTTTTATATTTTATTTTAAGGGGATATTTTTATAGTACAAGTAAAATTGATTTTACCCTCAGTTTATTTAAAGTAAATGTGTTAACTATGGGCTTTTAGCACAGGACACCACCTGGTGGCAGTTAAGAATAATGCAAGCACCTTGCTAAACAACTGTAGAAATGTCACAGAAAAATAAATTACGAGGATTATTGGATACTAAGAAGCTCCAAGGGAGGCTTAGACTAAAATGAGCTGAAATGAGACTAGGCACATCTAGGATTAAAACTAGAAAGCCTATCTAGGGCTGGTGTTCTAAGCTAACTGCTTGGCTCAACAATAGCTAGCTAGGGAAGAAAATGGTTCCTCTTCTTTATTTGTGACTTTTCAGTGACCAGCACAGGACTCAGTAAGTTCATTAAATGAAAAAAATTTAAAAAAGGAAGAAAAACAGGTAGCAAGGTAAGAAAAAAGAAAGAATCTTAAAAGAAGTCCACAGCCCATACTGTGCGTTTTTATTAATTTTTTCCTTCTATTACAGTTGTCAATTCAAGTTTCTTTTGGGAAATAACACCCCTCTATCAACTGAATAAAGTTAAGGTGGGGACCCAGGATAATGAAAAGGAACAATATATCTCTATCGGCTCGTTGTGATGGGATAAGTCTTCCTTGGACCAGTACATAAAAAAGAATAGGGCATGGAGGAAGGCAAAGAAGTCCTAAAAATGGTGATTTGTGGAATACTGCTAAGTTCACTGTTCAGTAGTACCTTCTTACCTAGGATGATCTTCACAACATGAGTCTCCACTTTGAAGGGTAACTAACTGCTCCGGTCTCTGTTGTTTGCCTTTTTATGCTGGCATCCATCCCCTAGCAAAAATGAACAGAAATGTGGAAATGTCTTCTCTCGAGACCGAAGTGCTTAGTGCCTGTCCCTTCTCCATTTTCTCTTCTCCAGAAGACCTCTCCCAGCTTCCAGCAGCACGGGTGGCTCAGAACCTGACTCGTCCACAGTAACATTTCACAGCAATGTCTGGACAATTGGGAGGCAGACTAGAAATGTAACTATTGGCTACATGACACCAGCCTCACAGATGATCAAGAATTTAGGCATCAATTACAGAGGGAACTACAGAAATTTTCTAAGACTTAGTCAACTCCGGGGACCAGCAGGTGGCATGGTGGTTAAAGCACTGGACACTCCCACATGGCTGACCATGGTTCAAGTCTCAGACCTGGCAGCTTGCTTTCTCACTTTCCCTCTTTCTTTCTCTGTGTCTCTCTGGTCAAACTAAAAATAAATGAATAAATAAATAAAATTAAATAAATAATTTTTTAAAAAGACTTAGTCAACTCCACATTTCATATGAAAATTAACTTAATTTACATTACACTGTGTGAAGTAGGTATTATTATAGCCCTTTCTTTGAATTTATGTTTGGTATTACTATAATCCTTAACTTAGAGCCTGTGAAAATAGGGATTCTTCCTTGATGAAGACTCAGAGGATGAACATACCTCCAAAACTGACTTCATTTAGACATTGGGAAAATAACCATAAAACATTTATTGGAATGATAAATAAGATGCTCAGAGTTGTAGACATTCTGACAAAAGGATAGAAGTTCATAGAAGCCACATGTTAAATGGCCTGAGTCTTTATTTGATGCTAGGTTTAGAAATGGATGTATTTAAGGCTTCTGATACATACATTGTCAGACTGTACTTCAATGTGTAGTAACAATCCCTAGTCCTAGCCAGAAGTCCTGAGAATGCCCATTTTATTTAATTTAGGCTTTACATATTTAATAGTCTATGCTGCCTTGATATACAAGACACTAATATTTACATAACTTTATATTTCCCTAAACATCTTTTATGTGTGATATATCTTCTCATATTTATCAAGTTTTAGTATTTTAAATTATTTTATAATAAACAAATTAACCTTTAAAATAATAAAAACAAGTGTAAATTATCATTAATTATATTCGACATTAGAAGCAGTAAATATAACATCAGAATTCACGAAGGGGAGTCTTGAGAAACTCCATAGGAGTGTATATAAAAAGATAGAGCTGAGAGAGAGTTAATCCTAATAGAACAGAAAATGAAAATAATTTCTATGATGTATAGGTGTTCTTGTGGCTGAATTTGGCAGTGGCAATAGGATGGAATGATGGGATAGGTTGATGAGAATATTTGAAATAGAAGAAATAATCAAACATGTATCTTAAAATAGCTGAGTTTAGATGAAAGGCCAGATTTATATTAAATAGGTAATTCCATCAGGTAACCGGAGTTGAGAACTGCTGAGCCAACTGATTTCTGCAGTCCCTTCCACCTCTAACCCTCTTTGAATTTAAATTCCAGCAGCATGTTGACATTTGATCATGTCCATTTCCCTTCTTCCCAGGTCACTGTGGAGGGACAATGGAGCAGAAGAGTTTCCCCAAGAATTTTTGGAAGTCTATGATTTCAAAATTATATTTGGTCTTAACGGATTGATAGAAACAAATGTGTGACTGGGTAAACGATCAGCTGATCTCATTACTTTTCAAATAAAGTTCTTTGGAATAACTGTCCTACTAAAATGAACTATCTTCTTGGAAAAAAATTTTTTCAAGCTCTTACTATTATTGGATGTCTTAGTTCATTATTGAGTGGCTAACAGAAATACCTGAGACTGTGTGACTTGTAGAAAATAGAGACTCACAAAATTCATGATTCTGGTGTCTGGAAAGTCCAGAGGCATCACAACACAGCACAATGCAGACCTTTCAGTGGAGCAGGGCGTGGCCCGTGTCCACGCATTTTTCTTTCTTTCTCTGGTCTCATTCTCTGTTTATTTACCCCACCAGAACTCAATTATAGGTGCTCCACCTCAATGATATTATCATGCCCAAAGGCTTTATCTTGGGACACAATGAAAGAATCCAGTCTTTGTTTCTCCAGTTTTGCTAGAGGACATGTGCGCCACTGGGGGGAGGGGGGTGGCGAGGAAGAAAAGACTCCGAACGGGGCATGATCAGATACAATCCTTTTTCCTCCATTTTTCCACTTGATATTCTGAGCATGTGTGCACAAGCACATGGAATGTTTCTCAAGCTGCCAGGTCTGGGACTCAAATCATGTAGTCAGCCATGGGAGATCCAGTTACCTTAAACTCTGGAATGAGGTTTTCAATGAATACTTTACTATACAATCAAGTTTGAACACGTGAATTTCCAGGCAACATCTAATCCCAAGCTTTTGTTACTTTTAATAACACATTTTTTTTTCTTTATGAAGAACCTGTAATAGGCCTGGTGATGCACTTCTATTTTGAATGAGTTCATGAAATGTGTCCATGATGCGAATTGTATGATTCCTCACCTCCACATGAAGTCCATCTCATTCACCCCACCTGTGGATTGCACTGTGGGGACGAAGGAAAGCTTTGCTGAGTGTCAAGCTGCATCCTCAGCTGCTGGTACCCTATACCTAGATGGCCATCCCACCGTCCACAGGCTCTTTAACTTGGGATTTTGTCTCTACTCATCCAGAACTCCTAATTCCTTCACTTTTCCCACATTCTGGGCCCTTCTCTATGAATCTAAGCCCTTAATCACTGTCATATACCTTCCTTGGGCTTTAAGTCAGAAGCTTAGTTTGAAGGCAGGGTGTGTATTTTCATGGATGAGGGGGTTATGGGGGAAGTCCCACTGTTTCCAAAGCTATTTCCCCAAAGTGACATTTCAAAAATTTCTCGAAGTAGATGTTAACATGATCATTATTAAGATTTAGTACAATACTCTTTAGAAACATGAACTATGAGAATGAAACATTGCAATAAGACCATGAGTTGCATAGAGAAAGTAGCTGAAAATTCAGTCTGCTCATCCATTTGGCACCCCACTATTGTCCGTGGACCACTGGGCCTGTCCCAGGGTAGTTAGACCAGGTGTAAATCTCTGCTCTGAGCATCTTACTTGCCTGGTCTTGTGCCATCTTTATTTGCTTTGCATCATCGTCTCTGACCTCACCGCATTCAACCCATATGTCTTGCAGTACGTACTATTCTACAACAGGTGTAACATATGTCCTGCTTTTGTTCCCCTCATCTTCTGCCATTCAGCTCATCCAACATAGTTGTTTCCATCTTCTGTCATACAGTTCATAGTCTGGTTGGGAAAACCCTTGAGCAGAGCTTAAAACAAGTGGAGAGAAGATGGATGGCAAAAGAAAGCCCTTGGGCCTTATCCTCTCATTCATAAAGGGAGTCATTGTATATTTTCAACCTTTTTTTTTAAAAAAAAATTATTATTGGGCTAGTAGGTGGCATGGGGGTTGGGGGTGCTGAATTCCCACATGGCCAGCTGCAGTTCAACTCCTGGAGTTAGAAGCTTGCTTTCTCGCTTTTCCTTTCTCTTGTTCTCTCTGGTCAAATTAAATAATAATAAATAATAAATTGAATTAAATAAATTATTTTTAAATTATTATTTTAACATATTTTTTGCATTCAATCACTGCACATCACTACAGCTTGTAAAATGAATTTACCCAACATGAATACACTTCATACCAGTCCAGCTAAAGATATCATACAAGTTATCATCAACAGAAAATCTTCTATTTCTGTGTTCCTTAAATGCCTTGCCTCTCTATTTTTCTCCTTGATTCCTTTTCTCTTACTCTCCCCCATCTCGCATTCTCTTCCCACACTGTCTTCAGTATCCATAGCCATTTTCCATGCTTCTATATCCTCTGATCTTTCAGTTTCTACCATAGTATGTAGACAGTTGGTATATATTAAGTGGAGACATACAATGTCTCTCTTTTGTAGTCTGACTTGCTTCACTCACCAGTAAATCTTCCATACTCATCCACTTTCTATCAAATGCCAGGGACTTCTTGATTTTTTGTTGTTGTTGTTGTTGTTTTTGTTTGTTTGTTTGTTTTGCTGAATAGAATTCCATAGTGTATATGTGCTACATTTTTTAAATCTGTTCATCTGTTCATGAACATTTGGGTTGGTTACATGTGTTAGCAATTGTAAATAATGGCACAATAGGAGTTTTAACCTTTGTCTTCTATTGAGGTATTATGTACAACCACAGAGATACTGGCAGAATTAAAGGATGAATACACTCATCACAGAACTTTACACATGTGTCCCATCACTGGAACAGATTCCACAGTGCATTATGAATTAATATTTTTCATGATTTGTATTTTTTTTTGGGGGGGGGGAGGTCTTTGCTATAGGGCACGTGCACTCATCAGACAGACAGAGAGAGATAGACAGAAAGCAAGAAATCACTCCCCAGGGGGGATGGCCATGCCGCAATCCCTTCTCCTCCATTCTCCTCTCGGGATCTTGGGCACACACGCACACATGCCCGGTGTGAGTTTAAGCCACTGGGTCCGGGACTCGAACCACAGTCGACTACGTGGGAGTCTAGCGACATAGTCATTACGCTAACTGCTGGTCCCATGATTTGTAGTTTTGATGACTAGCACTTTTAAATTTATTACATTTTATATTAAAATATTATTGTTCATTATAAATAATATATGATGTAATTATAAGTATGTTTTGATATTACATTATTATTTTTTTAATGCTAGAGCCATAAGAAAATTATGGACAGCCCAGACTTCTCTTGGGTCCTGTGAGGCACTGCAGGCATGAAAATATATGGCAGATATTGAAGTCTATAGTTTGTTATTGATGCTCAGAGTTAGAAGTTCACATGGACTTGCAAAGCACAAGATGAATTTCTGGAGGGGTGGACTTTAGTCTGTCCTTCTTCTACTATTGTTATGTTTTCTCAGAGCTTTTTACTTTTTTGGCATCTTATACAAAGCTGATGTATTAATTCCTTACCAGTGATGCCTTGCCTAAACCTCAAGGGAGCTGGTACTCTGCATCATTAATGTATCACATCCATGCTCTACCAGATGGGACATTTGAAGGGGTATAGGAAGAAGCTTTTGGGCATACTAATTCTCTAGTGTCTCTCCTACCCTTGGAATTCTTTAAGTTTTTTCTTTTTATATTTTAGAATTATTTTATTTAACTTTATTTATTCATTTATTTATTTATTTTTATTTGACCAGAGAGCAGGGGATAGAGAGAGAGAAGAGAGGGAGAGAGAGAAAGTGAGAAAGCAAGCCATCAGATCTGGGACTCAAACCACGGTTGGCCATGTGGGAGTCCAGTGCTCTGAACCACCACACCATCTGCCGGTCCCTCTTTTAGTTTTTTCTATAAGAATTCAAGGAATTCCTCACAATGAACTTAGGTTTTGAATTGTCTTTCCACAACTAACCAGCCCTGTTCAGAAAAATTATCTGATTATTCTAATCAGAGACTGTTAGGAAAGAAAATTCTAAAGGCACTTTGGGTATTTGATCTGCATGCTTTCATTGCATGAGAAGAATTCATAAGTATATTTTTAAAATTGTGCTTAGCTGTAAAAGATTCAAAGGAGAAAAAAATTGCAAGGTGTAATACAGAAAATTGCTTACTCTGCCACTCTGAATTAAACATTGGTAATATTTTGTCTCATTGGCTCTCAAACTTTCATTTGCTTATTTAAGAAATAATTCACTAAGATAAAATTCAGTCTTCTTGGGAACCAGCAGTTAGCGTAATGGCTATGTCTCTGGACTCCCACATAGTCGACTGCGGTTCGTGTCCCGGACCCGGTGGCTTAAAACTCACGCTGGGCGCGTGTGCGTGCGTGCCCAAGATCCCGAGAGGAGAATGGAGGAGAAGGGATTGCGGCGTGACCATCCCCCCTAGGGGGTGATTTCTCGCTTTCTGTCTCTATGTCTCTCTCTGTCTGTCTGGCGAGCGCACGTACCCTACAGTGAAAATCTCTCAAAAAAAAAAAAAAAATTCAGTCTTCTTTAGATCTTGCTCCCAGGCATTCCCTCTCTGCTCCCAGAGCCCTTTCTTCCGGTGTGCTCTGTTACCTATTTTCTTCTAGTTTGTTCTGGAATAAATTTACTTTGATTTGCATGTAGTTTTACATGTATCTACAATTGATAAATGCATGCATAATTTATATACATACACATATTTGCATATATAGGTACATGTATATATATACACATATACATATATATATATATAATATACCTATGCATTTAAAGCCTATGTATATGTAGAAGACAAACATAAAAATACATGTAGTATTGTTTTCTCTTGTAAACAGGTAATACATACATAAATGCATCATAATATGTTGTCACTCTCGAGCTTTTGTTTCTCAGCATCAATTTTGATAACTATTTATGGTGAGATTTGTAAAGTTAAAGATCTTTTAAACTGCTACTAGTATTGAATTGCATGGATATAATACATGTCATTCATCTGCCCCTTCACAATGGACATAAAGGTTTTTCTATTTGTTTACCATTAATGAATAGTGCTTCTAAGAATGTTTTGTTTCTCATTTTTGAAATATATGTGTTTTTCTAGGGCATGTACTGAGACAGAATTTAATGAACTTTACCACATACTGTCATATTATTTTCCAAAAGGTCTCTATCAGTTTATACTCTCACAAATATAGCATATTTTTTTCTCCATTTACTTACAAAGAAATTTTCAGAATTTTGAATTTTGTTATTATCATGGGTTAAAAATGTTATCTCAGTGTTGTTTTCATTTATTTTCTAATTATTAATGAGGTTGGGTTCTGTTTCATAAATGTATTAGTCATGTGGACTATCTCCTTAAAATTGGTTTTCATATCTTCTGTCTTTTTCTATTAAGTTATATCTTTCTATTAATTCATGAGAGAGATGTGTGTGTGTATGAATATATCCTTTCCCAGTTATTGTACTCAAAGACTATTCCCATTTTGTCCACAGTCTTTAATGATGTAAACATTTCGATTTTCTCAGATGTATCATATTTTTTCCTTTTGGTTGATATGTGTGTGTGTGCATGTGTCTTATTTAAGACATACGCAGGCCAGCAGTGGTAATACAGCAGTAGCATGCTGCTCTGCAATGCTGGGTTCATATGGAAGATCAAAGATTTGGCTCTCAAGTCGACCTGCACAGACCACATATGCCAGTGATCCTGAGTGGAAACTCTGCGGGCAGGATCATGGCATGGGTCCCTGTTGAGGATGCCTGACTTTTTTCTCACTCCATCAATGGAAGGAAGAAAGAAATATAAGAAAAAAAAAAAAAAAAATGAAAGGACTTTAAAAGTTCATAGAGTATGCAGATTTCCAAAAACTATGCATGGATTTCAAAGTGGTTTATTTGCATAAAAAAAAACCCTTACACTTTAGTTCCATAATTCTACCAGCTTTTTTAATTACCTTCATGTGTAATTGTTATATTTCTTTTTCAAAAATTGTCCTGTCTATTCATGTATATTCACTCTTTTATATGAAGTATGGATTCAGGTTGTCAAGTTTGCTAAAAAAATCATTTTATAATTTTTATTGGAATTTATTGAATTTATAGATTAATTTGAAGGAGTGTTTTTATAATAGTGTATCCTTCCGTCTTTGAACAAAATTTTGGTTATTTCAAGTTTTCTAATCTATCTTTTGAAAAAGTTTCATTTTTTCTTTATGGAAATTTAACTTTTGAAAAATTATTTTTTTTACATTTTATAATTTGTGCTGCATAAGAGAATAGCATAAAGAAGTTGAGATGAAGAAATACTATTGATTTTTTCATGCTGACATTTTATTTTATTGAAAAATTCTGCTTGTCACATTTATTAAAATAGTTTATCTACTCCTCATTGTTGATTTTGATAAGATTATCATATCATCTGCAAATAACAATCTTGTCTTTTCCTTTCAGAAATGAACGTGACTTACTTTTTAATTTCCAAACCACAACAGATTAAATAGTATTTAGTCTGAGACTTTCTATTGCTTAATTCTTGCAATTAATTCAGACTCTCAGGATGGTATTGAATAGTTGTGATCTCCTGACCTTAATGAAAATTCTTTTAAAGTTTCATCATTAAAGGGACTAGCAGTTGGCGTAATGGCTATGTCACTGGACTCCCATGTGGTCAACCGTGGTTCAAGTCCCAGACCCGGTGGCTTAAACTCACGCCGGGTGCGTGTGCATGCGTGCCCAGGATCCCGAGAGGAGTAGGGAGGAGAAGGGGTTGTGGGGGGGGAAGCCCTCCTGGGGGGGGGGGGTGATTTCTCACTTTCTGTCTCTCTGTCTCTGTCTTTCTGGCGAGCACACATGCCCTATAGCAAAAATCTCTCCAAAAATAAAAAGTTTTATCATTAAATAATTTGCTGAAGCATTTTAAAAAGTGTCCTCTTATTAGGTTAAGGAATTTCCTTATCTTCCTAATTTGCTAGGATGCTTTTTCTTTTCATGAGTTAAGTGTTGTTTTATAGCATGCTTTTTCTGCAGCCGTCAGAAGATCATTTGAAAATGTCTATTGATGTCCTGAACAGCACCAACAGGTTATAGATTTCTGCTACTAATCATTATTTTATTTCTGGAATATGTACTACTTTATCATATTAGTGCACTTTAGATTCAACTTACTTGTCATTTATTTTAAAATTTTGCATTTATTTTATTCAATTTTTATGTATTTGCTTATTTACTAAAAGTAGTGTCTGTGTTTCATTTAAACATTTCCATTTAATTTTGCTAGTTTCACTTATTAAGGATTTGAGGAAGTAAATAAAATATTTCTTCAAAGATCTTCTCTGACCTCCAGCCTAAATAGATCCGCTAACCTTCTCTTTACAGCCTGTGTTGTAATTATGCAGTTATCTGTAAAGTTATTTAGTGACTGAATTACCCCCCAAGCTTTAAAGTTTCATTAAAGAAGGGATTTCATTTGTTTAATTTGCTCCTTTTATCCTAGGACCTAATCTGTTCTTGGTGTAGTGTAGATACTTAAAAAATATTTGTGAAACAAATAAATAGCAATTTGAAAGCTGACATTGTGTCAGTGTTTTTCTCTGTTTAACCCTGCCTAATGCTTATGTAACAACTCAATATTCCTTACTATTGGGTCCTTGGGAAAGTCATGACACCTTTTTACATAGAAAAATAGAAAAATATGTCATGACTTTCCCGATGATTTAATAGGTTGCTTTTCTCAAATTATCTTCACCTTCTTGAATTGATACACTAAAGAATTTCTTTGATGCCCTTAAGACTGAATAAATCCACACCATTCCCCTCATGGCCATCCAGTGCACTGGCACATCATAAATGCACTTTCAGATGGTATCTTCTTTTAGTTCTTGTCCATAGGAAGCCTTCAACCTATCGTCCAAACCAAAGCACCATTAAACAACAATTTGGTTTCCATGTTGTCAAACACTGACTTGTCAAGACAAAAAAAAAGAGGCATGCCAAAGGTCAGCTCTGGGGGAACGCCAGGTCCTTGGAGATTCCCACAGCCAAATAACAGGAGGCAGCTGGCTTTTCACATTCCAGCTCCCTCACTGGGCTTAAGAACTCCTGTGAAAAGGAGTGGAAGTTACTATTTTACTAATACCTCTTCTTTAACAGAGTCCTAATTTTCAATTCAGTTGAAGGTTAGACTAGTTCCAAACATTCTGTTTAACAATTGACTAAAGGTAGGGACTAGCAGATGGCATAGTGCTAATGTCGCTGGGCTCCCCACATGGCCAACTGTGATTCAAGTCCTGGACCCAACCACTTGAAACTCCAAATGTGTGTGCTGTGTGCCCGAAATTCCCGAGGAGAATTGTCCTGACCCGCGGGACAGTCGAACAGGTTCCCTGGAGCAGGGAGTGAGAGATGGGACAAACACTCGCACACACAATACGAGGTGCTGATCAAGTCTTCCGTCTTCTTCTTCTTCCTCCGTTTATTGAGGAAAAATGGCAAGTTATGTACAGCTGGTGGGCACCAATTTGTTGCCCGAAATGCAAATGAGATAGAACAGCATGAACCAATCATTGGTGTGGGTGGGTCTCTCCCATTGCCTAGAAACCCAACTGCCCCCTCAGGAAGAACTGTTGGTCACATGATTTCTGAGAAACAGTTTGCTCAGTGAGGAAGTGAAGCCTAATGGTTTCCAAGATGGTGGATAGCTCAAGATGGCTTCCATATGCAGTGTCCTCCATAGAGAATGGAGAAGGGATTATAGCATGGGCATGCCCTCTAGGGGATGATTTCTTGCTTTCTGTCTCTCTTTCTGGTGAGTGCATGTGCCCTATAACAAAAATCTCTCTAAAAAGAAAATTGGTTAAAAGTAATCCTTTGCCATCAATTGCATATTAAAAAGCAAGTTCTAGGAAATTCCAAAGCATTTTTTTCTGATTTCTTAGCACAACAATAAAGAAAGAGTAATAAAGAAACAGGTGCATTTTGTCTATAGCAACATTTTTAAATTAAATATATCTATACTTAAAAATAAATTGAGGTACTTGCAAATTTGTACCAATTATTAGACTACCAACAGTGGTTAAATTTATTAAGTATACTGTTAAAATACCATTTGTTCAATTTGTAAATTTTCTAATTTATAATCAAGTCCTCAGTAAGTTGTAAGTTAAAAGATGACTTTTTAACAAATAAAGTTATTTTGTTCATGAACAAATGTAGAATTTATTCATTAAAAAATCATCTTTTGAATTATAATTTATTGTGAATTACTATGCATTGCAAACTATTCTAGTGCTGGGCATATAAAGAGAATGTATTCCAGTCCAGCCATGGTGGTAAAGCAGTAAGGCAGTGTTTTCTAGTGCTGGGAGCCATATGGAAGGTGAGGGTTAGGTTCCCAGGTTAGCCGGTACATGCCAGGCATCTGGCTGACTGAAAAAGACTTGGGGAGGGGTTGTTATAAGGCCTGTTGAGAGTGCTTGTCTTTCCCTCTGTCACTAATTTAATTTAATTTATTATTATCAATTTGGCCAGAGAGAGACAGAAAAAGAGAGACAGGAGAATGAGAAAATGAGCTGCGACGTCCAAGACTAGAACCATGGTCAGCCATGTGGGCATGCAGTGCTTTAACCATTATACCACCTGCTGGCCCCTGTTTTGTTTTGTTTGTTTGTTTTTTTGTTTTGTCTTTTTTTTTTTTTTAAGAGAGAATGTATCTCCTACCTCCATGAAATGTATGAACTTATAAGGGAATTTGTAGTTATATTCTGTGGAAATGTAGCTATGTTGAAACTTCCTTAGACCTCCCTTTTGGATATGATTCTGGTTTGTTGGATCATAAAGAACATCAGCATGAAAATTGGAAGATGGAAGGTAAGGAAGCAGCAGGACTGAAAGTCAGAGTAGGGTGCCAGGTGCTGCTGCAGCTTCTTCTACATATATTCATCTACATACTGACCAGATGTTGGCAAAAGGTAGCAGCTGGCCAAAGCCCCTGCAGCTCCTACCTGATCTCCTTCAATTTCTCTGAGTCTGAGACAGACTATGTGTGTCTCCACAGTGAAGGACAACAACTTCTTCATTCTTTAATAAAAGTCATCCTTTAAATTGCAACTTAATGAGGACTTGATTATAAATGTCCAATATCACCAAGGTTAGAGGTGGTGAGAGATAGACATGAGTTCTAGTCTGCCCTCCTGGGTTTCTGCTTGCCCTTGGTCCCTCCGTTTCCTGCCTACGACTTCTTCCTACCAGTCCCACTGACTCACGGAGACCTTAGACTTACACATGAGGGGCAAGACAGCCTTGTTCAGATTTCTTCACTAGCACATCCAATTAATTGCATGAGATCTAATCCTTATGATGAATCTCTTTTGATATTGTTCAGAGTGGTTCTACTTGTCTAATCAAATCTGATCGATATAAGGAAATAGACATTGACCAAATAAAAACACACAATGTGCTGTGCCATTACCAATTGTGTAAAGGCAATTATAGGACGCGTATATCTAGAGATAACATAAATACAGTGTTTTAAGTAAGAATGGGGAAGAGAGAATCAAGATCCCTTGAAGGAGTACTATTTTAGCTGTGACCTGGATTCGAGTATGCACTAGCCATGTCAAGAGTTAGACAAGAGGAATAGCAGTGTGCCAGAGCTCTGAGGTCTGCCCCACTGGGAAAACTGAACAAGGGCTGGAGTAGCCAGAGCAGGGAGAAGGAGAAAGAGGTGTTAGAGAAAGTGCAGGCCACTGGGGGCCTGGATTCCAGTCCAAAGCCTTGAGGCTTTGATCAGAGGGGATATGACAGGAGGAGATTTGATTTGAAAAGATTGCTGTGGGGCTGGTTCACTGGCCTGGTGGATAAGGGAACTGGATCCCACATGGCCAACCACATGGTTTCAGTTCCAGGCCATCAGCTTAAAAAGCATGCTAGGTGCATGTGTATGTCCCAAATCCCAACAGGATGGAGAAATGGAAAAGAAGGAATTGCGGTGTGACAACAGTCCAATAGGGGTGTTTTCTCCTTTTTTCTTTTTCTCTGTCTCTATGGCGAGCACACAAGCCCCACAGAAAAGGAAAACAAAAAGATTATTGTGGGGCAACCCATTGTCTGGTGGTAAGGCTGCCAGATTCCACAAGGCCAACTGTGGTTTGAATACCACTCCAGCAGCTTGAAGAATATGCCAAATACATGTATGTGTACCCAAAATCCTAACAGGAGGAAGAACTAGAGAAAGGATTCGAGCATGACCACGTCACATTGGGAGGTGCTTTCTCTTGCTCTCTCTCCCCTTCTTCCTTTCTCTCTGTCTCTCTATGGTAAGCCCATACATCCTCTGGCGCAATTAAAACTTTTTTTGAAAATTATATTCCAAACTGACTGCTTGCTAATTTACATAGCCCAAACTTGAGTCACATAAAGAAGAAGTAGTAACAGTGGTGATGATGATCGTGGTAATGAAATATGGAAGAGGTAAATGAAACTATCTTGGGAAGAGCAGGTGGAGTGGTGGTTAAGTGGTGAACTACCACATGGACAACTGCAGTTCAAGTTCTAGATCCAGCAGCATGAAAATCAGGCCAGGTGAGCGAGCCTGTGCCCTGGCCTGTTATACTACTATCCTGTTATACTGTTATACTTATTTCTACTCAGTGAGAAATAAGAGGACATCTAGACATAGCCGAATTTATTGGAGTTTATTGATTAAACCAGCAGCATATGGGGGGACTCATGTTTCACAAAACCCCGCAGCCCAGAGTGAAAGGAGAAGGGAGCTCATATAGGCCCAAAATGCACAGATGTTTTTTACAAGGGCAAAGGAACAAAGTAAAGGGGCTTCAGGAGAGATGGGGGTAAGGTTTTCTATTTTTAAAGCAAAAAAAGCCAGTTACAGAAGCAAAGCAAGCAGATTAATTAATCTTGAGGGTAAGTTCTGATTTCACTGGAATTTTAATGGCTTTCCTGGTTCTGATCAAGGTTTTTGAGGCACCTGGGAGTGGGGCTTCTTTGGATTTTATTTGCACTTGTAGGGAGGGGGAGAAGGAGGCACAATTTCTAAAATGAAATCACCTTTTTAAAATGGAGTCACACTTGTTTTATTCCCCACTTCTCTTGGAGGTGCTCCTCCAAGATGGGGTCATGCCTGCTTTATTCCCCACTTCTCGTTCATGGGGATCAAATAATTGATCTCTCAATATTAGCCAGAGAGCAGAGTCAGTCTCTTTTGGAAGGTAAGAAGTGTTACCAAATTTAAAGTCTAGTTTGAACTAACTTTGGCTGATTCCATGGTCTCACAGTTGCTTACGTGCCGGAGTGTCTGGTCGGGTGGCTTGGGCCAATGTTCATGGTATGCAGCCACTAGGTTAAATTACTTATAGGAAGATCGTGATACAATGCTTTTTGAGACAATGCAAGCAGTTTACAGAAGCAGAACAGCATTTGATTAGGTACTCCTGGAAATAACAAAATTTTTCAGAAAACAGAAACCATATTATTTTTCTCTTTGAGTCTTTACAAAAATTTGTTAAGGAGAGTCACCTTGATTGTGCAGCACCTGGTATACTTGGGCTGTAGGTACAGAGGCAACTAACATCTAATATTTAAAGGCCTTTATCCTGTGGGAGACAAATTGGGTAAGAAAACTGAGTAAGCCAGAGTAAAAAATCAAAATTAAGAGTACGGTTAATAGAAGACAACTGGGGCAAAGACCAAGGAGCCTATACTGCCAGAGGCCGCTCTATGTCTTTTCTCTGACCATCTGGTCATGGAGCTGCTGAGCCCTATTTCTGACAATGTCTGACTTGTAGTCAACCTCTGGAGTGACTAGGGCAGGGCTGCTGCTCTCTGGTCTCTGAAGAACCATTACAAAGGACTCTTTTGGCCCATCTTTATGGACCAAGGCCCTGGTGAGTCTGTGGAAGCAGTCTTTTCGGCTTTGGTGCGATAGACTCACAGACTAACTTTACAACTAGTTTTGGAGGGGCTCCTCTCTTTTAATTGTTTTTCTGTATATATCATTCAAAGATAATACAACCAGCTCTAGAACACTAATTTGATTAATTCCTGTAACTTTTTTAGATTTTTGTAACACAACTTAAATCTTTAACAATAGGCTTTACATTTTCTAGTTTTTGTCCACTTTCTTTTCCGTTTTGATATAGCCATTTTACTTCTAGACAAAAACTCACTACATGAAATTCTTTTTATATAAAATTTTTTTAAACTTTTTTCACTAGAAATACATTTTTACAGCCATAACCCTTCTTTTAGTTTTTTTTATTTTCTTTGTTTTTATCTTTATAAGTTTAACATTGAAAACTGTCTCAATCTAACAGACAAGTTTAATTATAAACGTTTACTCTATTTAAATTGATCTAATTTTATTTAATTATTGTTTTAAGTTATTTATAGAAACAAGGCTATTTAAGGATTTTTTGTTTGTTTTGTTTTGTTTTTTGAAAGTAAAACCAGGCTAGTCTTACATTAGCTAGCTTTATTTTATTAAGAGACTGAACTATTAGATACCATAGATTTTCTTAATGTTCCCTAAGTTTTATTTCCTCTGGGATTTGATTCCCAAGGAAGCCTTGCCTGAGGGTTTTAGGATTTACCTGTGTACGAGCAACACATTTTGAGACAGCACTATTGATAAGGTTATTTAGACTAGGCACAAAGTATTTTTCTCTTCACCAGCTTAGCAAGTTTTGTTTTTTCAGGTAGGTAATCTGATGTTCTTGACCTATGATGACTTGTTTAAGGGCTTCAGGGACTATTGGCCTGCCGATCTGGTAACAGCAATCATCTTTGGGGTCCTCCAGTAGCTTACTGCTTGTGCATACATTTTTTTTTTCCTGAGTTTAGGAGGGGGAGGACAGAATTTGCGGTGGCTACAAGAACTTTTAGTTGCTGATAGAGATGTCTCCCCTCCAGCTGCGTCTTATAATTTTCTCTCTTGTCACAGGCTCAGTCAACCTGTTAACTACTATTTGTTTTTATTTTTTTATGAGTGTACTTTTGAAAACAATCTTAACCTCTGATTTAGACAGAAATTAATTTTAGTCACTTTAAGGGTTACCTGAGACTTGTCCAGTGAAGTGGACAGATGTCCAAGGGGAGTCGTTGGGGTCTCAGGTCCATCAATCCTCAATTTCAAAGGTCAGCATAGGCTCCAGAAGTCCAGCGCTCCCTTCGGAGCTCAGTGCATTCTGTCTGGTCTCTAGTGGCCAACTGCACACTGGGAGCAAGGCCCCACTGGAGGACGTGAGTTTGCCAGTCATGGGCATTGTTCAGTGACCGGGCTTCCCACATTGGAAACAGTTTCTTCTGAGGCAGAGGCTCTGATCTGGGCCATTTCCAGATCCTGCCCTCAAAGTAGTTCCCAGCCTTCAGGAGTACCACGAGTGACTACTGGGTGAGAGTTAAATCAAAGGTTAAGGTGCCCTGCCAATTTTGCTATAACACTTCTCTGAGTTACTTGGGAGCTTTTTTGATATTTGTTCTGAATTGTCCTTACACTGAGAATTGAACCTAAGTTTTAATAGATCCTGCAAGGAGCAGCTGAGTACTGTCAGGAGGGCAAAGTCCAGTTTACAGGTTTTTACAAGGCATCTCCCTTATCGCTTATACAAAAAGCTCTAGCTGGAGAATGTAGTCTCAATTTAAATTTTTGGTTTTCTAGCTAAACCTCTTTCTTGATCATTTAACTAAGGGAGAGTCCAGTGGGGAAGAGGCCTAACTAAAAGAAACAGAAGTATAAAAAGGCAAAGGGTTGGGAGATAAGGCAGCCTGGAGCTCTAGCCTTAACTTGCTCCACCCCATTCCTTGAGACTCTTACCCTATTAAGCTTTTAGACAGTAGTTTTCTAGCTTTTGTTCCAGATATATAGGCCCAATTTTTAATAATTACGCATTTTTTTTAACTTTGGGAAATTTAGTGTTTTAAAGGAGCTATTAAACTTGTCATACATGTAAGACTGAACAATTTTACTAATAGACCAATAATAAGAATAACTAAAGCATGTTAACTTAACAACAAGAATTATAAGGAGGACTCAGAGGGAACCAGGCAATAATGTTTCTGTGAGTCCATGTTTAACATTGAATTTATAGTCTTTTATACTAATTTTACTTTTTTAACTCAGGTGCACTGCATTGGTCATCCAACATGTAACCTTGTCAAACATTCCCTCATTTTTACGTGGCCAACCTTGGCTTAACAGTTTAGAAAACTAATTAGCTTACATAGAAAATGAAGATTTTACCCAAATGATTAGATTTCTTTAGAAACCTGAATTCGTAAGAGTATATTCTCTTTCATTCTCTTTGTGAATTTTTTTAAGGACATAACATTAGGATTTTAGCCATAGTTAATGCTCTGACAAAAATTCACAACTGACAAAAAAATTTGGCTATATATGCCAGTTTAACATAATAGCCTATTACTAACTCCTGGGAATCTTAAATTATTTTGGAACACAATATATATATATATATATATATGCATACAAGTACATAATATTTATACATATACCGCAAATATAATATTAAAAAAATGAGAATTACTTAATTTGACAATGTTTTCTATTTTTATCCCACAACCCGGGGTGAAAGGAAAAGGGAGCTCGTATAGGCCAAAAAATGCACAGATGTTTTACAAGAGCAAAGGAACAAAGTAAAGGGACTTCAAAAAAAATGGGGGGGGTAGGGTTTTCTATTTTTAAAGCAAAAACAGGCAGTTAGGGAAACAAAGCAAGCAGGTTAATTAGTCTTGAGGGTAAGTTCTGATTACACTGGAACTTTAATGGCTTTCCTGGTTCTGGTCAAGGTTTTTGAGGCACCTGGTAGTGGGGTTTCTTCAGATTTTATTTGCACTCATGGGGAAGGGGAGAAGGAGACACAGTTTCTAAAATTAAATGACCCTTCTAAAATGGAGTCACACTTGCTTTATTCTCCACTTCTCTTGGAGGCGCTCCTCCAAGATGAGATCATGCTTGCTTTAAGGCCTGGGAGGTACTTTGGGACTTTTGCCACACCATCACCCACTGCTCCAGTGACCTGGGCTTACCCTGCCTGCTGCCTGCTGCCCACTGGGAAACTTAAGCCTAGTCTGGGCAGGCCTCCTTGGGTAAACTCACACTCGTGGCCTGGGACCAACTTTGGGGCTTCTAGTATGCCAACCTGTGTGCTGCGCAAACATGTGACTTGACCCTCTTCTCTAGGTTGTATCTCCTTAGCTTGCCACCACCTCATCAAGTGCTGAATGTTTAGCAGAACCACGCACCTGAAGTTAGCCATAACTGCTCTAACCTGGGAGACAGAGCTCTCTAGTAGGAACACACCTGGGAATGAAGGGTGAAATTTCCACTACCCGTACTACAGAATCTATTCCAACAAATACAAAAAGAGTGCATACTCCATCAGATGATTAGAAACCTGCATATATCGAAGAAACATGAGAAAAAAAGGTGGTAATTCTCCCCTAGGTAAGTGTAGAAGCCCTTCGCCAACAGTGGATAGCACAGAGAAATACACTGAAATGTCAGAAAAAGAATTTCAAATATTCATAGTGACTAAACCCAATGAGATGCAAGAGAAAACAGACAATCAGTTCCAGGAAATGATAAAATCACTTCAGGACATGAAAGAGAAATTCAGTAAAGAAATAGATACCCTAGAAAAGAATTAAACAGAACTGGAAATGAAGACTACAAGAAATTAAAGTCTCCCTAGAAAGCATTAATAGCAGATTGGATCATGCAGAAAAAAGAATTTCTGACCTGGAAGAGAAAATTTCCAACATAGACCAAATCACCAATAAAAGAAAGAGAAAATAACCAAAGGGAAAAAAGAGTTAAGGACAACATACAGGAAATTCTAGACACCATGAAACATCCAAATATCAATATAATTGATATTCTAGAATGGAATGGTGAAGAATCTGCTAAAGGCATGGAAAACCTCTTTCATAAAATACTATCTGAAAATTTTCTAAATATGGAGAAATTCAGACCCAAGAAATAAAAAGGTCTCCAAACAGAATCAACATGAAAAGATCCTCCCCTGGCACATCATAGTTAGGTTAGTAAAAATTAAAGACAAAGATAACATTTTAAAAATGGCAAGGGAGAAAAGTAAAGTTAA
Source organism: Tupaia belangeri chinensis (assembly GCF_000334495.1). Taxonomy (NCBI): domain Eukaryota; kingdom Metazoa; phylum Chordata; class Mammalia; order Scandentia; family Tupaiidae; genus Tupaia; species Tupaia belangeri. The sequence continues at coordinate 1,443,921 of NW_006159883.1, forward strand.
TTCTAAAGGTCATCCCATTAGGCTAATGTCAGACCTCTCAACTGAAACAATGCAGAAAGAATAAGAAGATGTTTTCAAAACATTAAAAACTAAACAATTTCAACCAAGAATACTATATCCAGCAAGACTACCCTTCAAATGGGAAGAACAAATGAAAGTATTCTAAGATAACCAAATGCTGAAAGAATTCACCAATAATAGACCAGCTCTACAGGAAATACTGAGGAGCATTGTATCAGGATAACTAAAGAGAAACAAACAGAAACAAGAAAACAAAAAACAACTGAGAAAATGGCTAAAAAAGGGACAGGGATTAATATGTAAATATCAATAATAATGTTGATTGTTAATGGATTAAATTCTCCCATTAAAAGACAGACTAGCTGAATGGATACGAAAACAGAAGTCATGTACAAGAAACATACCTCACTGACAAGGACATACATAGACTGAAAGTGAAGGGCTGGAAAATATATTCCATGCAAATGGAAACCAATAAAAGGCTGGAGTAGTGATACTGATATCAGACAAAATAGACTTTAATATGAAAGATGTAAGAAGAGATAAAGAAGGACATTATATAGTACTAAAAGGATTTGTTCACCAAGAAGATAGAGCACTTATAAATATCTATGCATCCAACACTGGAGCACTTAAATATGTCAAAGAGAGACTATTAGATCTCAAGGGAGAGACTGCTACACAGTAATTGTAGGGAATCTCAACACCCCATTGATTCTTCTGGACAGATCATCTAAACAAAAAATAAACAAAGAGATACAAGGTCTAAATGATAGCATACATGAAATGAATTTGACAGACATCGATAGAGTATTTCACCCAGCTACCACAAAATATACATTGTCCTCACCTCTACATGGAACATTTTTGATGAATCACATGATCAGGCACAAAACAAGCCTTTGCAAATTTAAAGGTATAGAAACTAGATCTAGCATCTTTTCCTACCATTATGGAATCACACTTGAACTCAACTACAGAAAGAACCCTTGAAAATTCACAAACACATGGAAACTGAACAACCTACTACTGAATGACTTTACAACTATAGAAGAAATTAAGTATCAGGACCAGGAATTGACGTAATGGCTATGTCACTGGACTTCCATGTACTCGACCATAGTTTGAGTCCTGGACCTAGTGGCTTAAATTCATGCCAGTGAGTGTGCGTGCATGCCCAAGATCCTGAGAGGAGAATGGGGTAGAAGGGATTGCGGTGTGGCCATCGCCCCTGGGGAGTGGTTTCTCGCTTTCTGTCTCTCTGTCTGTCTCTGTCTTTCTGGCAAGCACAAGTGCCCTATAGCAAAAACCTCTCCAAAAAAACAAACAACAACAAAAACAAAATTGACGTATTGTTAACTAGATTAATCAAGAATAGAGAAAGGATCCAGATAAACTAAATCAGCAAGGAAATAGGTACTATTACAATGGGTATAACAAATATAAACAATAATCAGAGAATACTAGGAGCAACTATATGACAACAAACAAAAAAAACCTAGATGAGATGGTCAGATTTCTGGACATGTATAGCCTACCAAGATTGAACCAGGAAGAAACAGAAAGTCTGAATGGACTCATAACAAGCAATGAGATCGAATCAGTTATAAATACTCTCCCAAAGAGGAATAGCCCAGGTCCTGATGACTTCTGAATTATACAAAACCTTTAAAGAAGAACTAACCCCAATTCTCCTTAAACTATTTCTAAAACTTCAAAAGGAAGGAACCCTCCCAAACTCATTCTATGAAGCCTCCATCACCTTGACTCCAAAACCAGACAAGGACATGACAAAAAAAACTAACTTCAGGCCCATATCCATGATGAATATAGATGCAAAAATTCTCAACTAGATACTAGCAAATTGTATTCAATAACATATTTTTAAAATTATACATCACAACCAATAGGCTTTATTCCAGGGATACAAGATAATTCAACATACACAAAATAATAAATGTAATACAGCACATTAGCAAAAGAAAAAGATAAACACCATATGCTCATATCAATCTATGCAGAAAACGCATTTGATAAAATTCAACTTACCTTCATGATAAAGACTCTCAGCAAAATCAACATAGAAGGGACATTCTTATTTATTTATTTATTTATTTATTTGGAGAGGTTTTTCACTATTTTGCATGTGCACTCGCCAGACAGACAGAGACAGAGAGATAGAAAGCGAGAAATCACCCCCCAGGGGGGATGGCCACGCCACAATCCCTTCTCCTCCATTCTTCACTTGGGATCTTGGGCATGCACGCACAGGCGCCCAGCATGAGTTTAAGCCGCCAGGTCCGGGACTCGAACCGCAGTCGACTACAAGGGAGTCCAGCGACATAGCCATTACACTAACTGCTGGTCCCTGAAGAGACATTCTTCAACACAAAAAAAGCTATCTATAACAAATCCATAGCTAATATTGTATTGAATGGGGAAAAACTGAAAGCTTTTCTTCTAAAAACTGGAATAAGGCAAGGCTGCCCACTTTCTCCACTCCTTTTTAACGTAGTACTGGAAGTTTTATCCAATTAGACAAGAGAGTCAAATAAAAGGCATCTGAATAGGAAGAGAAGTGAACTTATCTCTATTTGCAGATGATATGATCCTATACACAGAAAATCCAAAAGAATGCATAAAGAGAGACTAGCAGTTAGCATAATGACTGTGTCGCCGGCCTCCCACGTACTGGTGGCTGGAACTCACGCCGGGCACATGTGCATGCATGCCCAAGATCCTGAGAGGAGAATAGAGGAGAAGGAATTGTGGCATGGCCATCCCCCCCACCCCTGGGGGTTATTTCTCACTTTCTGTCTCTCTGTCTCTGTCTTTCCAGCGAGTGCACATGCCCTATAGCAAAAACTTCTCCAAAAAAGAAAAGAGAAAAAAGAAAAGAAAAAGAAGGCCCAAAGAAACTCCTGGAAGTGAAAAATGAATATAGTAATAAGTGGCAGGATGCAAAAATCAAGATACAAAAATCTATAGCATTTTTATACACCAACAGTGGACAAACTGAGACAGAATTGAAGAAAGAAATCCCATTTTAAAATAGCCATAAAACCATTAAGATATCCAGGAATAAACCTTATCAAAGTTGTCAAGGATCTCTACAACAAAAACTATGAAACACTAGATAAAGAAATTTAAAATGATACAAAAAATTGAAAGAACATCTCATGTTCCTGGATTGTAAGAATGAATGTAATAAAAATGTCAATCCTACCCAAATTAATATACAAATTTAATGCAATTCCAATTAGATTACCAGAGATATTATTCATGGAAATAGAAAAAAACAATCACAAAATTTGGCTGAAAGCATAAAAGACCCCATATCACCAAAGAAATATTATGTACGGGGAATAAAGTAGGAGGCATCTCACTTCCTGATCTCAAAACATATTACAAGGCTGTGATAATTAAAACAGCATGGTATTGGCACAAAAACGGACAGGTAGAACTATGGAACAAAATTGAGAACCCTCAAATAAACCCCAAAACATACAGCCAATTGATCCTTGACAAAGGGTACAAGAAAATTCAGTGGGAAAAGAAAATCAATTCAGCAAATGGTGCTGGGAGAACTGGATATCCACCTGCAGAAGAATGAAACTAGATACTTATCTCTCACCACTAACAAAAATTAACTCAATATGAATTGAGAATCTAAACATAAAACCTCAAGTGATAAAAATACTGGTGGAAAACACAGGAAAAGCTCTTGGAGACCTTGGAGTTGGCAAAGACTTCTTTAAAGAAGTTTTCCAAAGCACTGGCAATAGTCCCAAAAAATAGGCAAATAGACCTATATTAATCTAAGGAGCTTCTGCACAGCAAAAGAAACATTAAGTAGAGTGAGAAGACAACTCTCAGAGTGCAAGAATATATTTGCAAATTATACCTCAGATAAGAGACTGATAACCAGAATATACAGAGAACTCAAGTGACTTACACACACAGAAAAATAATCAATTCAATAAAAAGATAGGAAAACTAACTGAACAGACAATTCTTTGAAAAAGAAGTACGAATGACTCAAAAGCATATGAAAACGTGCTTAACATCTCTTATCATAAGGGAAATGCAAATCAAAACCGTAATAAGATATCAGTCAGAATGGCTAAAATATAAAAAATAAATAATGATAAGTGCTGGTGAGGCTGATTAGGGAACTCTCCTACACTGTTGGTGGGAATGCAAATTAGTACAACCACTTTGGAGAATGATATGGAGATTCCTCAGAAAGCTACAATCAAATACAACCCAGTAATTCCATTCTTAGGTACTTACTCAAAGTTTAGAAAAACCCTCAGTTGGAAAAACAGTCGCACATTCATGTTTATTGCAGCATCAGTTAACAATCACTTGGACTTGGGTTAGCCCAAGTGTCCAAAAATAGGTGACTGGATTGAAAAAATGTGGGGTACTGAGTCATAAAAAACAATGAGACCCTAGCATTTGATACAAAGTGGACAAATATGGAAGACTTGATGCTAAGTGCAGCATCAGACTAAGAAAGACAGACTTTGTATGCTGCCACTCAACATATTCCGGCTGAGAATTTGGAAGGTGTAGAAGCAGGGAGAGCAACGGTAGATACTAGAGAAAGTAAGGACGGGGTAATATGGGGGTGAATAACGGAGAGGAACAGGGGAAGAAGAAAAAGAAAAGTACGTTTAATTGATGAAAAAAAAAGAAAAGCTTTTTGCTGATAATAATGTATGTAGTAATGTCTTCATTTTAACTGATATGCATGGTATTCATACTGGAAAAAGCAACGTGTCATACACTGTAAAGATAAATGTGATTAAATGAGAATTAAAAACTAAAAATATAGAAAATATAGTGTACACTCTGCAGCTCTAAAAGACAGAATTTGCATACTTTTCCAAATTAATTGAGCCACAAAAATCATTTTCACAGGACACAGATCTTCTAAAAGTTCATTTTAAAAAACTATGTGTGGATTTCAAAAATCTTTGAACCAAAACAAACTAGTACTTTAGTTCCATTTTTTCACCAAAAAAAAGAAAATCATGCTGGTGGGGACCAGCAGTTGGCTAACGGCTATGTCGTTGGACTTCCATGTAGTCAACTATGGTTCGAGTCCCGGACCGCCCGGTGACTTAACCTAACACTGGGCGTGTGTGCGTGCGTGTCCAAGGTCCCACTAGAGAAGAATGGAGGAGAAGGGATTGCGGTGTGGCCATCCCCCCTGGGGGCTGATTTCTCACTTTTCCTCTCACTGTCTCTGCCTCTCTCTTCTCTGGTGAGCACACGTACCCTATGTAAAAAAACTTTTAAAAAATAATAAAAAATTTAAAAAGAGAATGATAAAACTATCTTTTTTTGG
>NW_006159883.1:1449834-1530702 GCF_000334495.1 Tupaia belangeri chinensis
GGGATGAAGGGATTGCAGCGCGACCATCCCCCCTGGGGGGTGATTTCTCGCTTTCTGTCTCTATGTCTCTCTCTGTCTGTCTGGCGAGCGCACACGCCCTATAGTGAAAATCCCCAAAAAAAAAAAAAAAAAGTAGGAGGCTGCTATAATGTGTTAGATGAGTAAAAGGGTAGGGTAAGTGAACAAGGAGAGAAGATGCAAGAGTCTGCTTTTTTTTCCAAGTTTTTGTTGTTGTTGTTTTCCTTTGCCATAGGGCGTGCATGTTCACTGGAAAAACAGAGAGAGAATGAAAGGAAAAGTGAGAAATCACACCCGCCCCTCCCAAGCCACAATCCCTTTTCTTCTATTCTCTTTCTGGGATTTTGGACAGGTATGCACATATTCCTGGCATGAGTTTCAAGCTGTTCTAAGTGGGACACAAACTGTGGTCAGCCATGTTGGAATCCAGTGCTTTAATCACTACGCCACCTGCTTGCCCCAATGCAAGTCTTTTAAGAGGTAAAGACAATGGACAAAGTATTGGCACAGCAATAATGCAAATGGACCAAATGGAAAGGTCCAATGTTCTAGCCCTATAACCTCTCTATACAGGTATGAGTACATGTATCTGTGACCCAGGCTGGCTGAGACTGGGGGAAGATAGCAGCATGAAGACCTTGTTGGGGGTGCCTGTGTGTGTGTGTGTTGACAGAAATAAAGAAAAACACTTAATTTTTTTTTCTTTAGAAAATGAAGTAAAGGCAACATGTCTTGGGGTCTGATGGAACATGAGCAGTAGAAGAAAAATACGTATCAGTATGATAATGAGTTCAGGATTGTGAAGATAATAAGAGTTTTGTTTGGTTCATTCGTTTTCTTTGTTTTGTTTTGTTTGTTTTTTTATTAGAAAAAAAGAAAGAAAGAAAGAAACTTAAGAAGTCTAATGATGAAGCTGATAACTCCAGGCCTTTTCTCTACAGTTCAACAGAAGGGTTAAAACTCATTTAAAAATAACAGAATTTCTGTTTTGTTTTGTTTTGTTTTTTCCAGGTGTTCAAATGCACTCAAATGTTTTATGTTAGCCTAGGAACTATTGAGAGTTCAGATATCTGAGAAGAAAGATTAGGCATTATTTTTCAGAGTAACACAACACGGAGACACAGTCCCTCAAGCCAGAAGGGAAGTGACTTTTAGCTGGCTTTGATCTTCATTTTTTTGGAAGTTTGTGGCCTTGGTTTAATTAAAGCAGAAAAAATATTTCAGAAGAGAGTTGTCATGATAATAACATGATTGGTGTCTTTTCTTATAGTCTCTTGAGCATTCGTGTAATTTAATATGAGACAAATAGTACAAAAATACGATCCTACACTTTGAATAGTCTCTCTGTTCAGCTTACAGGCCGCCCTTGGTGTTCACAGTAACTAACTAGGTTTCCTCAGAGAGCACATGTTCTGGGGGAGGAAAGGCTATGATAGGAGGATGGGTCTTTGCTGGCAGCCCTCATTCCCCTCCACCCACCTCCTCTTCCACCTAGCATCTCCAGTCCCAGCTTGAGTGAGAGCCTCTCTTGCAGCCCCTAGCGTCTCACTAACATGTTTGGGTCTTTCTCTGCTTCTTGATGCTGTAAGTGGGAGAAAAGATCTCATTTTTATGTGATTGGCAAGAGAAAAATAGCAGTGATGATCTGTGATGAGAAACTACTCAGATGGGGGAGTTACGAACATTCTGTTGCTTCACTCAGAGTAATAAAAGGTTGAGAAGCAGAGGCTACAAATTACGTTCTAAAACTGTAAAGCATATTCCACTGTAGTTTGTTTGGAATCGGTTACTAGGAAATTGTGGCTCTTAATTTTAGGGAAGTCCTTAGGGACTGATAGAATGTATTCTGTAGCACATGCTAAGATTCTAGAGAATTCCTGAAAAGGGGCTTTTTTGGCACTTCTAGGCTCACGTTTAAATTCTTTTTTGTTTTGTTTTGTTTTGTTTTTCAGCATAAAATGGTTGTTTCAGTGTTATTATACCTTCCGATCTATGAATTTCTATTATGGAGTGCAGACATTTGGTATATATTAAGCAGGTACATACGATGTCTGTCTTTCTTAGTCTAGCTTGCTTTGGTTAGCATTAAATCTTCCATATTTATCCAGTTTGTATCAAATGTCATAGTTTCATTGTATTTTGTGGCTGAGTAGTATTCTAAAGAGTACATGTGCCACATTTTTTCAATCCACTCATCTGTTCTTGGATATTTGGGTTGATTCTATATCCTAGTAATTATAAAGGGTGCTGCAATAAATTTGGACATGCAAGGGTTTTTCCAGCTGAAGGTTTTCCATTCCTCTGGGTAGATACCCAAGAATGGAATCACTGGGTCCTATAGTAGTTCTATTTGTAGGTTTCAGAGAAACCTCCATATTGTTCTCCACAGTGCTTGAACTAATTTACACTCCTATCAACAGTATAGGAGGTTCCCTTTTTTGCTGCAGCCTCACCAGCACTTAACATTCTTTAGTTTTTTAAATTTTAATCATTCTGAGGTTAGATGTTAGCTTATTGTGGTTTTGATTTGCAATTCCCTTATAAGAGGTGTTAAGCATGTTTTCATATGCTTTACAGCCATTTGTGTGACATCCTTGGAGAGTCATCTGTTCAGCTCATTTGTTCATCTTTTTATTGGATTGATTATTATTATTATTATTATTATTATTTTGTCAGTAAGCTGCTTGAATTACATGTGTATGCTATTTATCAATCCCTTATCTGAGGCATAGTTTGCAAATATAATTTTCCACTCTAAAAGTTGTTTACTCATTCTAATTATTGTATCTTCTGCTGTGCAGAAATATTTTTAGCCTGATGTAGTCCTACTTATCTATTTTCAGGATTATTGCCTGTGCTTTGAGAGTCTTATTTAAAAAGTTTGTATCTACTCCAATGTCTCTGGGAGTTTTCCCTGTGTTTTCTACCAGTAGTTTTATTGTTTGCAGTTTTATGTTTAGATATTCAATCCACTTTGAGTTGATTTTTATAAACGGTGAGAGGCATCCGGTTTAATTTTCCTACAGTTGGATATCCAATGTACCCAGCATCATTTTATGAAGAGATTTTCTTTTCCCCACTGGATTGTTTTGTGCTCTTAATCAAAGATCAGTTATAGGTTTATATTTTGGAATTTATTTTTTTTCTGGGTTCTCAATTCTGTTCCCCTAGTCTACCTACCTGTTTTTGTGCCAATACCCTGCTGTTTTAATTATGGTAGTTTTTAATGTATTTTGAGGTCAGGAAGTGAGATATTTCCTTCTTTATTCTTTTTGTATAGTATTGCTTTGGTGGTAGAGGGACTTGTATGATTCCAGACAAATTTTATGATTGTTTTTTCTATCTCTGTGAGGAATCTATCTGGTAGTTTTATTGGAATTGCACTAAATTGTAGATTAATTTGGGTAGGAGCCACATTTTTATTATATTTACTCTTCCAATCCAGGAGCGTGAGATGTCTTTCCACTTTTTTGTGCTATTTTCTATTTCTTTTTAAAGTTGTTCATAGTTTTCCTTGTAGAGGTCTTTCACTTTTTTGGTTAGGTTAGGTTTATCCCTAAGTATCTTATTGATTTTGTGACTATTTTAAATGGTATTACTTTCTTCAATTTTATCTCAGTTTGTTCATTGTTAGTGTATAAAAATGCTAACAATTTTTGTAGTTTGATTTTCAATCTGACACTTTATGTATTCATTTATTAGTTCTAGGAGTGTGTGTGTATGTGTGTGTGTGTGTGTATTCTTTTGTATTTTCTTCATGCATAATCATATCATCTGCAAACAGAAATTATTTCACTTCCTTTCCTATTTGAATGCCTGTAGTTTACTCTCTCATCTGATTGCGTTGGCTAGGACTTCTAGTACTATGTTGTAAAGGAGTGGAGAAAGTACGTAGCCTTGTCTTATTCCAGTTTTTTAGTGGAAGTTTTTTCCCTTTCATTCTGATGTTAGCTATGGATTCGTCATAGATGGCTTTTATTGCATTGAGAAATGTCCCTTCTATGCCAATTTTGCTGAGAGCCTTAATCATGAAGGGATGTTGTGTTATTAAATGTTTGTTCCTCAGCAGTTGATATTATCATAGGATTTTTATCTTTCTTCTGTCAATGCATATTGTTTTGCATATGTTGAATCATCCTGCATCCTTGGAATTAAGCCTACCTGGCCATGGTGTATCTTTTTTTTTTTTTTTGGAGAGGTTTTTGCTATAGGGTGCGTGTGCTCTCCAGAAAGAGAGAGAGACAGAAAGATAGAAAGTGAGAAATCACCCGCCACGCCACAATCCCTTCTCCTCCATTCTCCTCTTGGGATCTTGGGCATGCATGCCTGGCATGAGTTTAAGCCACTGGGTCTGGAACTTGAACCATGGTCAACTACATGTGAGTCCAGTGACAGAGCCATTATGCTAACTGCTGGTCCCTGTGTATAATCTTTTAATGTGTTGTTTAATATGATTTGCTAGTATATTGTTGAAATTTTTTGCATCTGTATTCATAGGGATGTTGGCCTGCAGTTTTCTTTTTTTGTTTTTTGTCTTGTCCTTGTCTGTTTTGGAGATCAGGGTGTTGGAAGCTTCAAAGGAATTTTAAAGGGTTCCATCCTTTTGGATCTTTAATAACAGTGTGAGTATAACTGAGTTTAATTTTTCTTTAAAAGTTTTGGAGTCATCGGGTCCAGGGATTTTCTTTGTTGGGAGACTATTTATTAGTGATTCTCATTGCTTGTTATTAGCCTATTTAGACTTTCTATTTTTTCCTTAATCAATCTTGGTAAGTTATATGGGTCCAGAAATTTTTCCATCTCATCTAGGTTTTCTTGTTTGTTAGAGTATATTTGCTCATAGTATTTTCTCATTATCTTTTGTATTTCTATTAAGTCTTTTGTAATAGCGCCTATTTTATTGCTGACTTGATTTATCTGGTTCCTTTCTCTTTTCTTCTTGTTTAATCTAGCTAATGGTGTTTCAATTTTGTTTATTTTCTCAAGTAATGAGCTTTTGCTTTCATTTATTTTCTGTGTCATTCTTTTATTTTCTATTTGATGTACTTCTACTTGAATCTTTACTATTTCTTTTCTCTTATTTTTAATTTTTTTCTATTGTTGCTTTTCCAGTTTCTTCAGACACGAAATTAGGTTGTCTATTTGCCACTTTTTTTTTTCCTTGTGGGCACTAATGGCTATGAACTTCCCTTGTGTGACTGCTTTTGCTGTGTCCATAGGTTATAAAAAGTAATTTGTTCACTATCATCATCTTCGTGGAGTATTTTAATTTCAATCTTAATTTCTTTAGTGACTGTGAAGTCTTCCAGGAGTAGGTTGTTTTGTTTCTATGTGTTTGTGTGTTTTCATGGGTTCTTTCTGTAGCTGATTTCAAGTTTGATTCCATCGTAGTCAGAAAAGATGCTAGAGATAGCTTTAATACATTTGAATATATAAAGGCTTGTTTTGTGCCCTATCTATAAAAACATTCCATGTGAGGGTGAAAAAAATGTGTATTTTGTGGTTGTTGAGTGAAACAGTCCATAGATGTCTGCCAAGTGCTTTTGATTTATGGTTATCATTGAGATCTTGTACCTCTTTTTTTATTTTTTGTCTAGATGTTCTGTCTAGAGTAGACAGTGAGATACCGAGATCATGTATGATTATTGTGTTGCAGTCTATCTCTCCATTTAGATCTAGCAGTCTCTCTTTCACATATTTAGGTACCCCAGTGTTGGGTGTGTAGGTATTTGTAAGTGTTATATCTACTTAGTGAACTGGTTAATGCTTATTCTGCCCTTCTTCATCTCTTACAGATTTTGTCTTGATGTCTATTTTTGTCTCTTATCAGTATCGTGATCCTACCCCTTTTTTTTTTTAAATTTCCATTTGCATGGGATATCTTACTCCAGCTCTTCACTCTCAGTCTATATATGTCTTTATCACTGAGGTATATTTCTTGTAAGCAGCATATAGAGGGCTCCTGTTTTTTTACCCAATCAACCAGTTTGTCTTTTAATTAGAGAATTAAATCCATTAACATTCAACATTATTACTGATATTTATGCACTTATCCTTGCCATTTTGTTAGCCATTTGGGGGTGTTTTTTTTTCTCTTATTTCTATTTGTCCTTTTTTTTTTAGCTTTCCTGGTATTTTACTCCCTTTAGTACTTCTCGAAGGGCTGGTCTTTTATTGGCAAATTCTTTCAATTTTTGTTTATCTGAGAATGTTTTTATTTGTTCTTCTCATTTGAAGGACAATATTACTAGATATAGTATTTTTAGTTGAAATTGTTCTTTGTTTAGTGTTTTGGATATGTCTTCACATTCTTTCCTTGCCTGCGTTGTTTCAGTTGAGAAGTCTGATTTTAGCCTCATGGGATAACCTATGTAAGTAATTTGACATTTCTCTTTTGCCATTTTTAGAACTTTGTATTTGTTTTTGATTTTTATCCATCTGACTATGATGCGCTGGGGGAGGATCTTTTTATGTTGATTATTTTTATTTCTTGCATCTGAATTTTTACATGTTTCTCTAGATTTAGAAAGTTTTCAGATAATATTTCAGGAGAGAGGTTTTCCATGCCTTTACCAGCTTCTTCACCTTCTGAAATACCCACTATACAGATATTTAGGCATTTAACTATTAAGAATGTCCTGTATGTTATCCTCATTTTGGGAAGGGGGTGGTGTATTTTTTCATTCTTTTTGGTGGTTTGATCTATGTTGGAGACTATATCTTCAAGATCAGATTTTTTTTTTGCCCCCGCATGGTCCAATTCACTGTTAATACTTTCAAGAAAGATTTTATTTCTTGTATTGTATTCTTTATCTCCAGAAGTTCTGTTTGATTCTTTTTTAGGGTGTCTATGATCTTCTCATTTCCTGCAGAAGATTGTTCTGTCATGCAGCTCACTGAATTTTGTCACAGTGAATGTTTGGAATTCTTTTTCTGATATTTCTGTGAAAAAAAATTTTTGAGAGGTTTTTGCTATAGGGTGTGTGCACTCGCCAGAAACACAGAGAGAGACAGAGAGACAGAAAGCAAGAAATCACCTTCCAGGGGTGATGGCCACCCCACAATCCCTTCTCCTCTCAGGATCTTGGGCACACGCACACACACGTGCACAGCGTGAGTTTAAGCCACCGGGTCTGGGACTCGAACCATGGTCGACTACATAGGAGTCCAGTGACATAGCCATTACTCCAACTGCTGGTCCCTCTGTGAATTATTTTTTGTTGTTCATTGTTGATGAGGGGTCACTATGCTCTCTCAAGTGAAGTCATTTCCTTGTTGTTGTTGTTGTTGTTGTTTTTTCCATATTTCTTCTGTCTCTGTACTGATCTTTGGTCATCTGATGTCGTATTCCCTTCTTTAAGGAGAGGCCTGCTGAGACCAGAGCCAAATATACTGGTGAAGTCGGGGCTGGGTGGGGGCAAGAAGCAGGTCTGGTAGCATAGCTAATGTGACCTAAGTTCAAAAGACAAAGGGGGGTGGGAGGGGCAGCTGGCTACACTCAGGAAGAACAGCCTGCTGAGACTGGAGCCAAATCTCCAGTCAGACAGGCGGGGCCCAGGAAGCAGGCTGTGGCAGCACAGCCAATGTGCCTGAAGTTCCGGATGTTTACATTTTAAATAGGAGAATCAGCTGAAATTTCAACAAAGATATGTGGGTTCAGAGAGGAGGAACTATAGAAATAGCTGGGGAAAACAAATTTATAAGCTAAAGGATCACACTCTGCAAATGCCCCAAGGCAGAGCTATGTTTAGTTTGTGTAAGACAATAAGAGGCCAATGTACAGGTTAGAAACAATACTGAAATAAATACTGCAGCTTTCTTCTCTTGAGCTTGTGTTATTCTCTGTAGATTCTTCAAAGCAATTTAACAAATCTAAGCAATATTACACATAATCTTCAAAATCGCATACTGTCAGCAAAATTGCTCTCCATTTCATAGATAAGTAACCTGAGATTATTGAAAGCTGAATAACTTGCACAAGATTACACACTCAGCAACTGCTAGTGTCAGATGTATCTGACTCTAATGCTCACAGTCTTTGCCACTACATCTGTGCCTGCCTTGGAGATCAAAATGGGATTAGCACAGCTCCATTCCCCATCTGCCTAAATGACATATTTCTGTGTCATGACTGCCTTTACTGATTAACTTACCTTTAGATTTTCATTTATACTGAATTTATAGCTTAAACTGTTAGCAAGGTTATTCCATGACCCCCTTCCCCACCTGGCAACATTTGTGGGTTTTCTCCTCTTCTTTCCCATTCTTAACTTCCATGATTTTACCAGCTCTGCTTTTGCACACAAACCAGTTCAGCCTGAAAGAGAAATCTGCATACCAGAGGGAAACCACATCCTTTTTTCTTTTTCTTTTTCATTTTCTTTTTTTTTCTAGAGGTTTTTGCTATAGGGTGCGTGCGCTTGCCAGACAGACAGAGACAGAGAGACAGAAAGCGAGAAATCACCCCCCAGGGGAGATGGCCACACCGCAATCCCTTCTCCTCCGTTCTCCTCTCGGGATCTTGGGCACGCACGCACACGTGCACGACGTGAGTTTTAAGCCACCAGATCCGGGACGCAAACCACGGTTGACTACGTGGGAGTCCAGCGACATAGCCATTACGCTAACTGCTGGTCCCAACCACATCCTTTTTGACCTGCTTCCTTCAGAATAACTGATATACAGTGGAGCCTCTTGAGATATTTATCACTTTATGAATATATGATTATAGACAGTCATGCACAGAGACATTAATTAATTTTGTAAGGATTTTGATTTATATTTTTTCCTTCTTCCTTTTTTGAAATATGGTTTTGAAGATTCTCCTCAGCCTTTGACAGTATTACTTCATAAATTCCTATATTCTCAACTTTACCTCTCCTCTTTTTAGTCAAATGTAGGATGTATTAATAATAAATCCAAGGTATGGTACTGAAATTTTAGTAGTCTGTTCACCTTTCTGTGCATTGATGAATTTTTAAAAAATCAGAATTCTTACGAGCTTCATCCCTGCCCAAATACAATCATTTCCTTCTCTAAATAAATACAAGAAGATTGAACCATGTCTTTTCCTTCTTTGACATATATAAAGATTTGCTCCTGGCAAAAAATATATGTCAGATTTCAAGCCGAATTGAAAGGACAGCTATGCTGCCACAGCCTGCTTCCTGGGCCCCACTCATATGCCAGTTCATTTCTCTAGCAAGCTATAAAATTCCTGAACTAGAAAGACAATGATCATGACAGGAAGAAATGGATCCTTTTGCATTATCATCTGAAAGGAGATGGAGAAGAGAGGAGAAAACGTGAATATTTTATTTTTCTCATAAACAATTCTTAAGATTAATAATTATTTATAAGTTGGGATTCTTGAAATAGACACCGAAATAAGTCACAGTGGAGAAAACCCTAAGTTTTATGAATATTGTTTTTGAAGGAAGTTCTAATTTAAAAAAAATTGGAAACACAAGTATGTTGACGAAAATGTTAAGATTGATGGTATAAATTTGAAAAGCAGAAAGCCAATCTGTTACGGTTGCTTCCTTTGGAAGCTAAAGATACATTCACTTTTTAAATCAGAAGATAAAACCAGGCAGGGACCAGCAGTTGGCACAATGGCTATATCTCTTGACTCGCATGTAGTTGACCACGGTTCGAGTCCCAAAACTGGTGGCTTGAACTTAAGCCAGGCACATGTGCCTGCGAGCCCAAGATCCCAAGAGGAGAATGGAGGAGAGGGGATTGCGGCGTGGCCATCCCCCTGGGGGTGATTTCTCACTTTCCACGTCTCTGTCTCTCTCTGTCTTCCTGGCAAGCACATGCACCCTACAGCCAAGCCTTTCCAAAGAAGATAAAACCAGGCAAAGGAAATAAGCAAGCCCATCTCATTATTTGCCAAGTGCAAGCAGACTAGATGAATCCCATGGAAGTGAGCTGGCTTAACTCTGCATTGGAATCCACTTGAGGTTTTCTACCTTTCAAAAAGGATAAAATTATTATATTCCTGAATAAATATGACTTTATATAATTTCTTTTTAAACGCTTGTGGAAATTTTCAAATAGATACAAAATTAGAAAGAACCCTTTAATAAATTCTCACTACCCATCACCCAGCTTCAGCTACTGTTGACTCATGGCTAATCTTATTTCACCCATTTTTTTTTTTTTTTCCACTATAGGGCACGTGCGCTCGCCAGACAGACAGAGAGAGACAGAGAGACAGAAAGCGAGAAATCACCCCCTAGGGGGGATGGTCACGCTGCAATCCCTTCTCCTCCATTCTCCTCTCGGGATCTTGGGTACGCACGCACATGCACCCGGCGTGAGTTTTAAGCCACCGGGTCCAGGACGCAAACCGCGGTCGACTACGTGGGAGTCCAGCAACATAGCCATTACGCTAACTGCTGGTTCCCTTATTTCACCCTTTTAATCACCCTTTTAATACCCTTCCATATGATTTTGAAGAAAATTTACATTAAATTTAAAAAGTTGTTATCAGAAACATGTGCATACATCAATTTTTTTTTTTTTTAAAAAGGCTTGAAGTCTTCTGCATGTTTAAAAGTGCTCCCTGGGCCTCATAGCTTCTGATGTTTTTCTTACTCTAATCCTCTTGCCTTCCTCTTTCAAGAACCCTTGTAATTAGGGAACCAGCAATTAGTGTAATGGTTATGTCGCTGGACTCCCACGTAGTCGACCGCAGTTTGCGTCCCGGACCCGGTGGCTTAAAACTCACGCCAGGCGCATGTGCATGCGTGCCCAAGATCCCGTGAGGAGAATGGAGGAGAAGGGATTGCGATGTGACCATCCCCCCGGGGGGTGATTTCTCTCTTTCTGTCTCTCTGTCTCTCTCTGTCTGGCGAGCACACGTGCCCTATAGCGAAAACCTCTCAAAAAAAAAAAATAAAAATAAAAAAAAGAACCCTTGTAATTATATTAGGCTCACCTGGATATTCCAAGACAAGATGTGCCTCTCATGAACTTTTATTCAATCATATTAGTAAAATCCCTTTTTTTATGAAAAGTAATGTTCAGAGGTTCTAGAGATTAGGGTGTGGTTGTCTTTGGGAGGCCGTACTTTCTAAAGATAATTTAATATTACCAAGAATATTTTTTTTCTCCTAGAAGCCCTTGTTTTAAAAGTTTAATAGTTTATCATATGATTGTAGAATTCCTATAAAGCATGGCCTGGTGGTGAAAATGAGCTGCTTCAGGGAGGCTGGGTCCATACAGAAGAACAAGGGTTCAGCTCTCTGGTCAACCCGTACACACTGGGTGTACATCCATAATTCTGACTGGGTGAAAGGCTGGGAAGGGGAATTGCAACAGGAGACTCTATTGAGGCTACTTGCCTTTCTCTTTCTCTCTTTCATGCTCACAAAATAAATAAATTAAAACATTAAAAATATACAAAAAATTCTACAAAGCTTCAACTAAAGTGGAAGGTTTAAGCCATGTTGATTAGTTTTAGTTCTTATTTTGTTTACAAACTCTAGATAATTTTGGAAATCAATGAATTTGTAGTCCTTCATACACCTTTATTTTCAACTGCCATGACTTTTTCTACCATAGCTACACATTCTTTTTTCTGACAAAGTGTCTTTAAAGTATTGCATTATTTAATGCAGATAACGCTTGAAATTGAAGCCATTTTCTCACTTTATAAAGATGGTTTTTGTGTTAAGTATCATTGACTATATGTTAACAAAGTCCATTAAAATAAAATAAATAGCAAAGGTAGTAACTTTTCAATGATACTTCACTACACTTGCAGTTATGGCACATCTTATGATGTCTTTAAAACCAAAAACAAATGGGAGACCAGCAGATGGTGTAATGATTATGTTGCTGGACTCGCACGTAGTCAATTGTGGTTCAAGTCCCAGACCCAACAGCTTAAAACTCAAGTCAGCCATGTGTGCATGAGTGCCCCAAATCCTGAAACAGAATGGAGGAGAAGGGATTGCTGCGTGGCTATCCTCCTTAGAGGGTAATTTCTTGCTTTCTGTCTCTCTGGCAAGTGCATATACCCTATAGCAAAAAAATCTCTCTTAAATTTTTTTTTAAAAGCTTGGTACAAATGGTATACAAAAGAATAATTTATATTTTAAGTGTGTCCTATGCTTGCCAATGGAAACTTAAAATCAATGTATTTTGTTTATCTATGAATATTAATTATCAGGAAAAATCTTTCCTCTATTCTAAAAGAATCCTCCGGTTTTTGTTGTTATTATTATATCAAGTAACATCAAATCTGTATTTCCTTTCTTAAAGGAACTTTTAAAGAATTATTTAATTCTATTTATCATCATCATTATTATTTTTTTTTTAACCAAAAGGAGACAGAGAGAAAGAGAAAGATAAAATGAGAAAGTACACTGCCAGGCCCAGGACTTGAACCTCAGTCGGCCATGTGGGAGTCCAGCGCCTTAATCACCACACCACCTGCTGGGTCCAAATCTGTATCTTTTAATTTACAGAATATATGACAGAAAAATACTGACTGATGATAGCTTGTATGACAGAGATGCTGTCTCCAAGGATGAATATGATGAACAGGTCTGGCAAATAACCCAGCCAAGAAAAAAGGAGACAACTGTAAGATTTGTTGTCAGCCCTCCGTTAAAGCAAATGGCAGGAGTAATTTCTCTCATCCCTTTACTAGCCCAGCATGAATTCATGCTCATTAGAGGGTTGGCTGTGCAGTGCCTTGCAGGTGCTCTTTTGTAATATGGGAATATTAATTAAGTCTTTTTGTACAATATCCAGTCACTAATTACTATTTAGCTTTACCAGTTCTTGTCTCAGAGTCTTTATGCGTTTGCTGTTTTTTCCTGCTCAGCCAGGCCTCCTACACTTGGCAGTGCTTTGAATTTGCCTTCGCCTTGTGTATTATAACCATTTCTCTGGTGCAGATTATATTCAAGCCTTCACAGAACCTCAGCAACATCGTGTGTATTATTTTGACTCCATTGAAATTCTGTTACAAATATCTCTTCACCTCCTCCCACCGCCTACCATTTTCATGTTGTTCCCAATGACATCTTGCCAACATTGTAGTTTCCTGGGAAACTTTATGAAGATACTTTTCTGAACTATATAATTTTGGCAGAAATAGTCAAAATGTTAGTAGGTGGATATACGTCTTTTAGGGAAAATGTAGGGAATGGTTTAAACCACAGGAAAGAATGTAATTATAAACAAGTTTTCTAATTAGAACATTTTTCTTCCAATGGTAGAGAAGTTAGAGAGGTTGAGACGTATATAGAGAGGTAGAATTCCTTGAGGATTATCGCTCCATAGTTCAGGCTGTTCTGTATGCTCTGGACAGCTAACTAACTGGAATGTTACCAGGGCTCTGAGAAGCTAGGTAGCCCCAAATACTTCTCTGACCTAGGTTCTGAAGAACTACTCCTTAAGGTCTTGTTTGTTTTTTGTTAGTTAGTTTGTTTGTTTGGTAAATATGCTCTTCAGTATTAGAAGCTCATTGAATGAGACTAAGCCTGTTATTATTGCTGATGACCTGATAGAGAGCAAGAACTCATGGCAGATTATTTTCTATTAGAAAGAACCAATTAGAGAAGTGGTGGAGAAAAACTCAGAAAATGCCTGGAGGGCAGCACAGTACAAACAGATACTTGGTGGTTCAAACCTCATTAAAGGAAAGAAGAATAAGAAAGTTACAGAGAGGAACCAGTGGTTGGCTTGATGGCTATGTCGCTGGACTCCCATGTAGTAGACTGGGGTTCGAGTCCTGGACCTGGTGGCTTAAACTCATGCCAGGCACTTGTGTGTGCATGCCCAAGATCCTAAGAGAATGGAGGAGAGTGGAGCGCAGCGTGGCCATCCCCCTGGGGAGTGATTTCTCACTCTCTCTCTCTCTCTCTCTCTCTCTCTCTCTATCTTTCTGGAGAGCACACATGCCCTATGCAAAAACCTCTCAAAAAAATAAAAGTTAAAAAAAATGGAAGTTACAGAGAATGTTGCATGATTTTTCCTACTAGGTATGCTTATTTATCATTATCTTATAATGTTTCTTACTGAATGTTTGTTTGTGTCCAATTAAATAATTTGATATCAGCTGTGTAAAGCAGTAGTTTTTCATATTTTTATTTTAGTGCCAAAATCTGTTTAAATGGAAGTTACACAGATACCCAGTATGCAAATCAAATGAAAATGGCTTTATGATTAAGAGGTTTGGAATTTCAGGGGACTAACCTTCCCCAAACCTCTCAGCTTCTCTTCTGTCCACATCGCAATCTCTGACACAGTTTTCTGATTAAGAGCTGTTAGAGCTACCAACATTCTTTGACATAAGGAAAATTTGTTTATAGACTTATGATTAAAATCACCATTTGGGAAAGAAAAATTGCTCTTCATTAAAGTTGGCAAACATGAGAAACTGCTGATACCCCTCCTTTGTTAAACTATTCATACCTTTATTCTTTCAGCCAATATTGAGGACTTCCCGTGTCCCAGACACCTGACAAGCTCTGGAGTTTTGAAAGTGACTAACATAAACGTGGTATTTGCCCAGTGGAATTTACATCCTCATTCAGACTCAGCTGTGTGCTGCCACCTGCCCTCTTTGGAGAAATCATTTGCCCAACATGTTTTCCCTGTATCTAACCACACTTAGCTCAAAGCATCTCTTTCCACAGATAATAGTCTTAGACGTGTCTTATGAGAACTTGTTTACACACTAAAAAGTTGAAAAGATTATTAGGTAGAGGCTAATGTAGCAATGAAGAACATCATTTGCAATATGTTGAAAGACTGCCAAAGCATCACCTAATCTTAAAAGACATTAGTATTATCCTATGCTCAAAATATTCAAGATGTACAGGAGTTTTCTATCCACCCTACTTAATGTTTCTCCATTCTTTTCATCTGTGAATTTTTGGGGACATTAAAAATTCATTCTCTGAACAAACTCAAATAATCTCGGCAGCTCATTACTTTTAAGCCATTCTCTTCTGTTACAAAAAAATCACAGAAAAGTGCAAACACACATTTCCATACTCTGTGATCCCAGGAAGCTGTTCCAGGCAGATACGGTGACTGGCTTCATCATAGCTACTCTGCATTCTCCTCAGGGTCTGCCCCTCTAGACAACTGACCTTTCTAGAGTCTCTGGAGCCACTATTTTATATTGTATTGATACCATTCCTCCTCTTAGTGTACTCTTCAGACTGCTGCAGGTAGCATCTTTTATTTTTAAAATGTTCCTTAATTTTATATTGATAGTCTAGTGGGTCTTCAGGAAAGCCATGACACACTTCTGCATAGAAAACCATAGAAAAATAAGTCATGACTTCCCAATGACCTAATAGCTATCTAGATTACCTCTAAAGCGAAGCAAGACAGAGCCAGAAAAATCAGCAACGTAATAATGACTAACAAATAACACTAGTTTACAACTAGTTATTCACAATTAATTTGATTTTACAATAGCACTGTGAGAAAGACATTATAATGAATCCCAACTAATGAATGAAGAAACTGAGCTTCAGAGATATGAAGCAATTAGACAGACATCACATGGCCAGAACATATCTGCGCCTAAATTAAAAAACTGATCTTTCGATACTTAAACCTGAGTCGATAGGACTGGCAGCAGTGGCACAGCAGTAACCTGATGCTCTGCACTGCTGGACCCACAGGGGAAGCATCTGGGTTCATGTCCCGAGGTCTCCCTGTGCACACCCTACACAGGAGTGCCCGTGGTCTGGGGCTGGCGTGAGGCTGGTGATGGATCACAGCACAGAGCCTGTTGGGGTTGGGGCCAGCAGATGGTGTGATGGTTAAAGAACTGGACTTCCTCCTGGCCTACCACAGGAGTCCCAGACCAGGCAACTTGCTTTTTCTCTCTCTCACTCCTCTCTCTTGTGAGTACATGTGCCCTATAGCAAATTCAGATAATAATAAGTAAAATTAAATGAATAAGTTTTTAAAAATAGAGCCTGTTTGGGTGCTGTCGTCTGTCTCTTTCTCCCTCTCAGTCTCTGATGGAGAAAATAAGTTAACAGACAAGTTAAATTGTACCCTCTACCTGCATTTCTGGACATTTGGGATCAACCCAGACCTCTACATTTTCCCACTTTCAGAGTCCTGAGAAAGTTCATCAGAAACAATTTGACTCTTGGTTCTTCGGAGAGACAGGTGATGTAATAAGGACACTAAAAATCTCTTCCTAAGAAGGAGTAAATACGATGTGGTCAGTTTGCACTTACCCGCCTGCTGACTTGAACTGTATCGTGACACTGACGCCCATCGCTCCTGTGCAAGGATGGGTGTTGCCTCTCTCGCTTCCCTCCCCATGCTCCAGCTGCACGGGTCTCTCTTCTGTCCTAGCACACCAAGCTCCTTTCCACCTAGGGGTCTGCAAATCGCCACTCCTGCTGCCTCACATGACCTTCTGCTGACTCATTCCTACTATTTCTATCTCTTCATAGGCCAGCTCCTTGGGAGGCCACTGCCCACCCTCCCCATGAGACCTCTTTTGTCCACTCAATGTAAACTGCCTGTTTTGTTACCCTGTGTCCTGGTCACTCTCTGTCCTGGTCACTGTCTGTCTTATGCCCTTATTTTGTTTTCTTTTTTTCTTTTTTTTTCACCTTTCACAAGTTTATTGATTTTTTTTTTTTTTTTTTTGCTATAGGGCGCGTGTGCTCATCAAAAAAAACAAAGAGAGACAGACAGCAAGCGAGAAATCACCCCCCAGCGGGGATGGCCATGTCACAATCCCTTCTCCTCCATTCTCCTCTCGGGATCTTGGGCATGCATGCACACGCGCTCGGCTCAGCGTAAGTTTAAGCCACTGGGTCCGGGACTCAAACCGCTGTCAACTACGTGGGAGTCCAGTGATATAGCCATTACACTAACTGCTGGTCCCAGATTTATTGAATTTTTTAATAGTGTGCATTTAAAAAAATTATTTTATACATTCAATCACTGTATATCACTTGGCTTATAAAGTTAATTTACCCAACACAAATACACCTCACACCAGTCCAACTGAGGATATTATACATGTTATCAACAGATAGCAATCCATTTCTGTGTCCCATAAATGTCTTGCCTCTCTATTTTTCTCTTTAATTTCCTTTATCACACTCTCTACCTTCTCCCACCCTCTTCCTAAACTGTCTTCAGTAGAGATTGTCTGTACTCCATGGGAGAAACTGAAAGACTAGAGGATATTTTGCTTTCTTTACACAACCTGCTATCTCAGAAATTAGATTATTGCTTTTGAAAAATTATGGTGATGTAAACAGAACATAGACTTCATCACTCCAACTATTGTTAAATTTCTTTTTTTTTTTTTCAGATTTTTGTGGTAGGGCATGTGTGCTCACTGGAGAAAGACAGATAGAGGAGCAAGGAAAAATGAGAAACCACTCGCTAGGAAGGCTGGCCACCCCACAACTCCTTCTCAGCATTTTGGGCATCCATGGGCACTCTCCTCTCAGCATTTTGGGCATCCATGCTCACATGCCCAGAGTGATTTTTAAGCTACTGAGTCCAGAACTCACCTGCCGTGTGGGAGTCCAGCTCCACAACCACCACACCTCTCCTGGCCGCCATCTTAACTCTTTTTAAGTATAGCGTTCAATGGTGTTAAGTGCGTTCTTATTGTGTAACTATCACTACCATCCCTCTCCAGAATTCTTTTCATCTTATAAAACTAAAACTTCATGCCCATCAAACCCTCCAACCCCTGTCAACCACCTGTCTAATTTCTGTCCTTAAGAATTGACTACCGGGGACCAGCAGTTGGCATAATGGCTATGTCACTGGATTCAATGTAGTTGACCACGGTTCAAGTCCCAGACCTGGTGGCTTAAATTCAATGTTGGGCACATGTGTGTGTGTGAATACCCAAGATCCTGAGAGGAGAATGGAGGAGAAATGATTGTGGAATGGCCATCCCTCCTGGTGATTTCTCACTTTCTGTCTTTCTGTCTCTCTCCGTCTTTCTGGTGAGTGCATTCTCCCTATAGCAAAAACCTCTTCAAAAATATTTTTTCAAAAAAAAAAAAGAATTGACTACCCTAGGTACCTTATATAAGTCGAATCATTAATATTTGTCTTTTTGAGACTGACATTTCCCTTACATAATGTCCTCGAGGTTCATCATGTGGTAGCATGTTATCAGAATTTCCGTCCTTTTGAAAACTAATATTCTATTATATACACTTGCCACATTTTGTTTATTTATTTATATGACAATGGACATTTGAGCTGCTTTCTCTTTTTGGCTATTGTAAATAACTCTACTAGGGAGCTGGCCCTGTAGTGCAGTGGTTAGGTGCAGTGCAGAATAAACCAATCACATATGGCTGAACCCAGTCCTATAACTGAAAAACATGTGGGACACATGGCCAGGACCCTCACAAGATGGAGAATTAGAGAAAATGGGTGGTGGTACGACCTGGCCCCATTGGCAGGTTCTTGCTTTCTCTCCCTTTCTTCCACCTGTGTGTGAGTACACACACATTCACCCTCTGATATAAAGAAATATTTAAAAAATAATGATGCTATATGAGACCAGCAGATGGCAGAATGACCACATCACTGGACTCCCATGTAGTTGAACGCAGTTCAAGTCCTGGACCCAGTGGGCTAAACTTAGGCCAGGCACATGTGCATGCATGCCCAAGGTCCCAAAAGGAGAATGGAGGAGAAGGGATTTCGGCATGGCCATCCCCCCTGGGGGATCATTTCTTGTTTTCTGTCTCTCTCTGTCTCTGTCTGTCTTTCTGGTGAGTGCACGTGCCCTATAGCAAAAACCTCTCCCCAGAAAATAAATGAATAAAAAATACTGATGCTATAAACACGGGTTTACAAATATCTTTTTAAGTCTCTTTTAAAAATTCTTTTGGTACACACCCAGAAGTTGAATTGTTAGATCATATGGCAATTGTATTTTTATTTTTTTGAAGAAGCTTCATACTGTTTTCCATAGCAGCTGCATCATTTTATATTCCTATCAATGATACAAAAGGGTTCTATTTTCTCCATCTCCTCTCCAAAATTATAGTGGTTATTCTTTCAGTTTATTTTTTTTAATAGTAGCTGACTTAATAGGTGTGAAGTGGTCAAAGTACCTTCTTATTTTTCATCTACCGTTCATTGCCTATTTTTACTTACTAGAGTAATAACCAGGAAGACATTACTTATTCAAGAGCGTCTGACATATAGTGAGCACTTGATAAATATCTTTTAACTAAATAAAGGCTGGCCAGCTGACTATTGGGTACATCCCTTTTATTAAGTTCTTAAAGTAAATAGTATATTTGTTAACAATCAAAATACGTAATAGGGCTTAGCTGTCAGGTACGTCTCTCCACCTGCCTTCAGCTACTTACTTTCTCTCTCTAGAAGTAACAATAATTTATCATTTCTCAGGGATATTTATAGAAATAATCTAGAAATATATCAGCATATATGAATATATACTCTTTTCTTCATGTAAATGGTAGCATTTTGATTTATAAAAAAAAAGTGAGGGGAACCAGCAGTTAGTGTGATGGCTATGTCGCTGGACTCCCACGTAGTCGACCATGGTTTGCGTTCTGGACCTGGTGGCTTAAAACTCACGCCAGGCGCATGTTCGACCGTGGTTCGCGTCCTGGACCTGGTGGCTTAAAACTCACGCCAGGCGCATGTGCGTGCATGCCCAAGATCCCGAGAGGAGAATGGAGGAGAAGGGATTGCGGTGTGACCATCCCCCCTGGGGGGTGATTTCTCGCTTTCTGTCTCTATGTCTCTCTCTGTCTGTCTGGCAAACGCATGCACCCTATAGCGAAAAATAAAAATAAAAATAAAAACCTCTCAAAAAAAAAAAGTGAGGATTATCAGGTAAGGTCAAACGAATGGGCCAGTTTTAAGGAAGTAGGTCAGAGTTAAGTCCTCAAAGTAAAAAGGGCAACCAGTTGACCAAGGTCAGGGTGGTGAAATAGCCCCACAGCTCAGGATCAGAGGCCAGAACAGGCAGTTCTCAGGCAGAAAGAAAGGTTTGCTGTGTGCCACATACAGCCCTGCCTGTACCGAGAAATATCTTCTGCCTGCTTCTCACATACCAATTAACTTCTGAGTGTCTCCCCTATCTCCCAAAGAGAAAGTTTATATAGGAAGATGAAGAGAGGATTTGAGGAGATAGCTTGACTGAGGAGGTTGAGGTCACAGCGCAGTGCCGATGGTTATCAAATAGCTATCACCCATAGAAGGATAGAAGAGGCGAGTGTGGGTCAGAAACAGAGATCAAGGCTTGGGTGAGGGAATAGCTGAAGTGTGTGGGCAACAAGGCTACTAAAATAAAGTGTGTCGCCAAGGACAGGATTCTGTCAGGGCTCAAGGACAGCAGTATGAGAAAGAGAAATTACAGACACAGAAATAATCCTTTTCATCAATATGAAGAAATGTTGGCATGGCATAATGGTGATGTTTCTTTACTTAACAATCTCTAAGTTTACTCTGAATCATGGTATTTCCAGTTCAGTATATCTGTAATTTATTTGCTCTGAAACCAGATGCTTTCCTAGAAAATTGGTCTATAAAAGTATGTCATTCTGGGGACCGGCAGATGGCGTGGTGGCTAAGGCACTGGACACTCCCATATGTCCAACCACGGTTCAAGCCCTGAATCTGGTGGTTTGCTTTTTCACTTTCTCTCTGTCTCTCTCTAGTCAAATTGAAATAAATGAATGAATAAATAAAATTAAGTAAGTAACTATTTTTAAAATATGTAATTCTAAAATACAGTTGCTCCCACTGTTTACTGACAAGAAAAAAGAAAGCAGTAGCAAGTCCCCATCACAAGCAGTGCTCTTAACATGTTCCTCTGACCAGGTGCTACCGTATTTCCCTTTCTTCTTCAAACTGTCCTAAAACGTGACCTTCCTTTTCTGACTTACCTGAAGTTTTAGTTAAGTTTTGTTTGTTTGCCTATACATTTTTTTGCAATTTTCTTTTCGAAACTCTGTACACAGTGACCTCTTCATATCTTAGAATAAAACCTCTGAGTTTTCAAACTTCACTTTCCCTTTCACTCTCACGTTTTCTTCAGACCCCAATATGCAATACTGCCTCCCGAAAACCAGGCACGGCTATCATGTGACAGCTTCAAATAAGGCAAGAAGTGACCTTTTATCTGAAAGGAAGAATGGAATCCTGGTTCTTTGCTTATGTTAAAATAAAATTTTACCTTTGGCTTTCTGTTTAGGGTTCACTGAGTCTCAATGTTGTATTGGCCTTTGAGCAAAAGGTAATTCTGAATCCTAGTGAGCCAATAGGCACATATTAGGCCTGCAGACTCAAGTTCTAAAATCCATAAAGCCATAAAAGGTAAGGGGAGGGGGCACACTTGATAGTTTCTTGTGACACCTTGATCCCTTTACTCCAGCCCTCCAGTTTCTCAGGACTCTGGGTGGCTGCACCGGCCAACCCCAGCGAGCTGAACCTGTGGTCACCAAATGTCCTCCAACCTCTCAATCACTTGTTACCACTGTGCCACAGAGGTTAGTTCTTTGTCCCCTTTATTAAAAGTGTGGGCAAAAATGATGAGCTGTGGAGACGTTACCACCTATTATCAACTCATTTTAGGTAGTTTTAATGGCAAGTTCCTTCACTATGCTTTATGAAACTACATGTCAGCATAAACTCTAGACAAAAGAATTTCTTATAGAAATATGATGATATTATACGGCCTCTTCTATTTTTGCAATAGAGATTTTTATTTTCTGAACAATGGGTTTATAGATCTTACCATGATCTACTTTAGAACCTTGGTCAAAGTCTTAAATTGCTAATCCTATTTGTTTCTCACAAGAAACAATAGCCTAGGGGGACCAAGTAGCGTAATGGCTCTGTCGCTGGACTCCCGGACCTGGTGGCTTAAACTCAGGCTGCACGCATGTGTGTGCGTGCCCAAGATCCCAAGAGGAGAATGGAGGAAAAAGGATTGCAGCATGACCATCCCAGGGGAGGGAATGATTTCTCGCTTTCTGTCTCTCTGTCTCTCTCTGTCTTTCTGGTGAGCACATGCACCCTATAGCTAAAACCTCTCCAAAAGAAGAAAGAAAGAAAGAAACAAACAAACAATATCCTAATCATATTCATTTGATGATAGTTCTTTGAACAATAATGAATGGCTTAACACATTTATCCCACTTTTATAAACAAGGCCGTTCTCATGCACAATAATGATACATGGACTGGATTTGTACTGGTTTGAGCAGTTACGGTGAAAGAGCATTACTCAATGGATAGGCTAGCAATGTGAAAAGCAGCTTTGGGCCAGCAGGTGTTATGGTGATTCAGGCATTGGACTTCTACGTGGCTGACTGTGGTTCAAATCCAGATCTGGTGGCTTGCTTTCTCACTTTCTCCCTCTCTCTCTATCTCTCTGGTGAGAATACGTGCCCCATAGCAAATTTTAAAAAATAATAATAAATAAAATAAAATAAATAATTCTAAAAAATAAAAAGAAGTTTCTAGTGGTATATCAAAGGTATATATTATATTAAAGCTTAACAATGACAAGGATGAAGACATAAAAAGCATAAAGCAACGTAATATACAAAAGCAAAATAAAGCTGGTGGGCATAGACAACATATCAGATAGCAGAATAAAAATATTAAAATGTCTCAATTGATTTGTAAAGTAAGCTGAAATAAATATTAACTGTAAAAAGAAACATAAATTTTCACATTGTGGCTGCAAAAATTTAGACCCTCAGAGCTGGTCTAATGAAGAACGGTAGGTATTTACAGAGACTAGAGCACCAGCATGAAGCAGGTTAAAGTGGTCAATAAATTTTATTTGAAGCAGGAGATGGTCAATGCATTTTAAAGCTACATTAATAGAATTAAAAATGTCCATATTAAGGGCAGTGTTTCTCTCAAATGTGCTTTGCCCTGATCCAATTCATCTGGGTGTTGTATTTAATTCTTGGCACCTCGTCTTGGCATTGACAGGCATTTACAGTAGAACAAATAGGATTGCAGAGAACTGACATAGTCAATATTCACATACCCGGAACTACTCTTCACCGTAAAGAACAGCTGCTGTCATAATCCATGTGCTCTGGGTGAGATTCCCTGCCATTGTACCTCCTTAGCCTTCTGCATGGAGTGATTGTTTCAAGGACTGGCTGTGATTTATGGGTATTTGAGGTTCAAGAGTTTTTCATCTTCGTTATCACAGGCTTTCAGCTGTAGGCATGGGGCAGTCAGCTTTCTTCCCATTAGGACCCTGTTGGCAGAAGAGGAGAATGAGGTTAACATGCCAAGAGAAGCAGGGACAGTGGTTTGATGGAGCCAGCTCAGTCTGGCTTGTGAGAGCCGACCGTTACATTTTCAGGAGATTTTGTGAGCCAGTCATTAAAGACAGCCATTATTAAAAACCATACTATATAAAGTCATAATTTAATTATAATGAAAACAAACAATACATATTTAAAACTCATTGTTACTACATTTTACTTTTATCTATGCTTCTGGGTTATTTGTGTCTATCATTTTATGAATGGTAGAAATACTACATAGTGGCATTTTATTACACATCTCCTCCCAATTCTTTATTCAGAGACATTTATGTCAGGAGCCTAGCATCAACATGGCAGGCTTATTTACACCACAGAAATTCAAAAATACTACAAATCCATGCTTGATTTATTGTTTTGTTGATTGTCTTGCCAAGGGGTTAGCAAACTTTTTCTATAAAGAACTAGATAGTAACATTACAGGCTTTCCAGATTATATAGTCTCTCAGAACTACTCGACTCTGTCATTTCTGTGCAAAAACAGTTATAGATAACTTAAAAATGAGTGTGCCTGTGTAAAGAAAACTTTATTTACAAAAACAAGCAACAGGGCCAGCTTAGGACCACAGACATAGTTTGCTAATCCCTTGTCTAATTTTAATGGTGATGGAGAAAGTGTTAATAAGGCAAATTGAACTTGAAAGTGTTACATTATAAATAGCAGAAACAAACAAGGAAATATTCTTCTAGTATTAAAAACCTATTATCTGGGGACCAACAGATGGCATAATGCTTACCTCACTGGACTCCCACATAGTCCCAGACCCAGCTAATCCTGGACCCAGTGTTTTAAAACTCATGCCAGCCGTATGTGCATGTGTGCCCAAAATCCCTAGAGGAGAATGGAGGGGAGGGGATTGGAGCATAGCCATACCCCCTGGGGTGATTTCTGACTTTCTGTCTCTCTGTCTCTCCAGTGAGTACACATGTTCTAAAGCAAAAATCTCTCAAAAAAAAAAAAAACTATAATCCAATTCAGAAAAGACATTAGTCTTTGCTAAAAAACCAAGCAGTTTCCCCATAATTTTATTGTTTCATTTTCATCTTTTTTATCTGTATTAGTCTGTTTAGGCTGCTGTAACAAAATACCACAGACTATGTGGCTTGATTGACAGAAAAGTATTTTACACAGTTCTGGAGGCTGGAAGTCCAAGATCAAGGTACTAGCAAGGTAAGTTTCATTCCGTGGCCTCTCTTCCTGGCTTATAGATGCTCTCCATCTCTCTGTATGTTTAGATGACCTCTTCTTTGTGTATAAGAATTCTCTCTCCCTCTTCTTCTCCATATAAGGTTACTAAATCCTATCATGTTAGGGCTCCACCCTTATGACCTCATTTAATCTTAATTACCTTCATTATACATGGACCCTATTTCCAAATACAGTCTATGTAGGGGTTAAGACTTCAACATATGTATTCAGAGGCAATGTAAATCAGTCCATGGCATAGTCTTTGTTATAAAAGAAAATATCAACTAATGTTTAAGTCAAACTACATTGGTTTTTCAATAATTACATCTGGTTACAGATAGAATTTGGTAAAAATAAATAAATAAAAGTATTTTATGAGAATAAATTAGCCATATTGAATTCATATAAGATACTATATATAATGTTATTATTTATAAAATGTGTTATATATAAGTTTCATATCAGTCAAATTTACAATAAGCTTCTCTGTGTGTGTGTGTGTGTACATATATACTTTTCTTGCAGGTACTAGTTGTTAAACATTTATCAACCCAACATTAGGCAGAGACCAGTAAAAGAAGG
Organism: Tupaia belangeri chinensis; assembly: GCF_000334495.1. Lineage (NCBI taxonomy): Eukaryota > Metazoa > Chordata > Mammalia > Scandentia > Tupaiidae > Tupaia > Tupaia belangeri. The sequence continues at coordinate 1,474,951 of NW_006159883.1, forward strand.
ATAATGAAAGAGCACAGGGAACAGTATCTGAGCCTTTGCATCCAGCAGGATTTGTGTTTTGTGTTTTTATTTTGTTTTGTTTTGTTTTGGAATGACAGCATTATTTTATTTCCCCTTGAATTAGTTTTGGTCATTTGTGTCTTTCTAGGAAGTTGTCTGATATTTTGGCACAAAGTTGTTTATAATGTTTCTTTATGATCCTTTTCATTTCTTTTTATTATTATTATTTATTCTCATTATTTTAAAAAAATATTCAATCACTATATATCCTTTGGGTTGTAAAGAGAATTTACCCAACATGAAATACTTCTCAGACCAGTCCCATTGAGAATACTATCCATGTTATCATCAATAGGTAGTAAACCATTTCTGTGTCCCACTAATGTCATGCCTCTCTATTTGTTCTCCTGCTATCCTTCTCTATACTCTTCCCTTCTTTCCCCCCAACCCCATTCCACATATCTTCAGCATCCATAACTATTTTCACTGTTTTTATGCCCTCCAATATTTCTATTTCTACCATAAAGTGCATATAGTCGGTATATATTAAGTGGATACATATAATATCTTTCCTTCATGTCCTGGCTTACTTCACTCAGCAACAGATCTTCCATATTCAACCACTTTCTATCAAATGTCAGGGTATTGTTGTTTTTTATAGCTGAGTAGTATTCCACAGAGTATATGTGCCACACGTTTTCCATCCATTCATCTGTTCATGGACATTTGGGTTGGCTCCATGTCTTAGCAATTGTGAACAGTGGCTGCAATAAACATTATGTGCAAGTGCTTTTCCACTAAGCATTCTCCTGTCCTTTGGGCAGACACATCCAGCCCTGCTTTTAACTGCCAAATCCACACTTGTGCTTTCCAGGTACATGAGCCAATAAACTTCTATTGTTGTTGCTTAAAGATAACTTTAATTACAATGTTGTCACTTGTCTCCAAAAATTCTGATTGTGTCATAGACAAGCTCAAGAAAATGAATTACTTTCTCTTTTCCTTTCTACTCCTCTCCTCTCCTCCCTTCTTCTCTCCTTTCCTCTCCCTTTCTTCCGATTTTTTCCCCTAGGGCTGAGAAAAGTTTCTGTAGTCTGGAGAACCAGGCATATTTTTAGGATAGCTCAGTAGGAGAAATTAATAAGCCTATTCTGAAACTGGATTTTTCATTGCTAGCTTTACTGTTTCTCTGACTTTGTCCTCATGTCTAACTTCTATAGTGGTATCCATTTCTGAGCACTGACTCCTATTTGTCATCCATTTCTATGAATAGTCTCATCTGGTTCTTGTACCTGATGAACTTGCCCAGTGCCAGTATCTTAAAGACTGGCCTTCCTTTTTTCTTACCAGATGCTCCAAGGTATAGCATTTCCACTCTCGGGCTCAGCCGCTGCAAGACAGTATTCACTGAGCTGAGGTTATGATTCCCCACAGCACCTACACTGTCTGACATAAACTGCTCTCCTCAACAACACCCTCCAATCTGTATTGTGGCCCACGGGTCACAGTGTTCTGTTTGCCACGTGATACTCCTTCCTAGAGCCTGCTGTTCAGTGGATCCCACCTAGCTGGCCCTCCCCAGTGAGGACCTCACTTTATTAGTAGTATAATAGCTTGTCTTCCTTTTTCCTTCTCTTATCTTCTCACTTTCATCCTTTTTTTTTTTTTTAAAGAGAAGGCCACTACAATCAAGGGTGAAGAGAGAAGCATTAATTTAACAACTCAAAGGACAGCAAAAATTTCAGTTCCCAAGCCCACAAAACAAGAGCCAGTCTTTGTCTTATCTCTAGTTTGTTAGTATGTTCCTTTCTGCACAATGAGTACAGTCACTGCTTACACCTTGTACCGAAACCCAGTGAACGGCATGCTATTCTTGCTTAAAAAATTAATGTAACCATACTTTAACCAGTTAGAATTTGCCAATATGGGAGAGCCTGGACTGATTGTTAAAGACTTAACTGTGGGCTAACTTACTTTGTTCCACTTGAGAAAATGTAACTGATGAAGCAAAATGGAACTAGTCAACAACCTTAACCTATTTGGAAATTGTATCTGATGCTATAGGAGGGATAAAATGGATTTTAAAGGAGATTTTGAAGAAGGAAACAATCTGTAATAGATAAGAGCTGTTCAAGATTAACACATATAATGACATACATTTAAAAAATTTTTTTTGAAATTTTTGCCAGTAGGCACATGTCTTTACCAGAGACAGAAAAATAGAGAGAGAGAGAGAGAGAGAGAGAGAGAGAGAGAGAGAGAGAGATATCAGGATGCCTTAACCACCAGGCTGTGGAACTAGCCCTATATCTATTTTTATTTTAAGAAAGCTAAGGAAGGGTCTCATATTGTGTCACCACTAGCTTGGACTACAGGTACATGCCATTTCACTTAGTTTTTTTTATAGTCAGGGTTTCACTACGTTGCCCACGCCGCTCTCAAATTCATGATCCTCCTGCCTCAGCCTCCCAAATTGCTGGGATTAAAGGCACATGCCACTGCCCAGCTAAAGTAATATAATTACGGCAATACATACTTTCTCTCAGGTAATATAGATGTTACTGGGGATCTCTCCACAGTAATAAGGTCTCTCTTAGTTGTTTCCTGGAGCAGCTGTGTTCAACCTTGTTTGTACTACAATTCACTTGATGGATGACCTTTACATATGTGACCCTCCCACAAGCATGCCCAGATATTAATAAATCCCAAACAAGCTATATGCGTGCAGAGATAAAACACTGCAATTATTTGTGTTGGCCGGCACTGTTCTGTGTAGATCAGTAATGAAAGGTAAGACTACCATTTATACGTCATTCCTGATACATTAGTGATAATTACATATTTTTTATCCCACTCAAAAAAGCATTATATGTTTCGCTGATTGAGAGTTGTATTGTTTTGTAGAGTAACCTTGAATCCACTCGAATGCATTTGTTAAGCAATATATTTGTAAACTTGAGAACTCTAGCTCCATTGGTTATAATTACTGTGGCACACCTCAAGAGTGGTTGAGTCATAGACTTGAGACATAAGTCATCGAATAATAAAAAGAAATGGGAAGAGAAAAAGAAAAAAAACGTTTTCTTATACTAAGTGGAAAAAGGAAAGGAAGATAGGAGGTGAAGTAGGAAAGAACATTTGGGAAGGAGGTTTAGAATGTTTAAGCACTAGTTTCTTTGACTTCCCCCAACTTGGCAGCTGTGGTTTGAAAACAGGAAAAGCAAACTGACTTTGTCCTTTATCCATAAAGTCATAAATCTAGGTACAGGGTGAGAAGATGACTTGGATTGGGGTCAGCATGCCCCAAAACTTTTTGTGAGTCTGAAAAATAAAAAAAATGAGAAAAAGGAACCTGACAATGGTGCAGTGCTCAAATACCCTGTTCTGTGAGGCTGATCTACATGGAAAGGTTCTCAGTTCATGACCAGAGGCCTCCTGAGTATAGCCAGCTGGCTCAGCATCCGTGACTTGGGATTGGCTGAGGCGGGACTTAGATCATAGTGTCAAGATCTTGTTGGGTTTGCTGTCTCTCTGTCTCTTATTTCATGGAAGAAATAAACTATTTATAAAGTTAAAAATAAAAGCTAAAAATTGTTGAAGATGCAATTTCTACCACTAACCTAATAGCTAAAATGATTTCCTAAGCTTTCTGAGAAAAAAAGTTAGAATTCACTATTTTAGTACCACATACCTCCACTATTTTAAACTTCTACATTTTCTCTATTTTTTCAACTATTATTATTTGTTTTATGGGGGGAGGTTTTTGCTATAGAGCGCGTGCGCTCACCAGACAGACAGACAGAGAGACAGAAAGTGAGAAATCACCCCCCAGAGAGGATGGCCACACCACAATCCCTTCTCCTCCAGTCTCCTCTCGGGATCTTGGGCATGCACGCACATGCGCCTGGCGTGAGTTTTAAGCTACCGGGTCCAGGACACGAACAGAACTATGGAACTGTGGCTTTGTAGTGATGAAAAGCTGGGCAGAAGGATGAAGAAGGCTGTACAAAAACTGGGTTATTCTGTACTTGCCCTTTCAAATCCACTTATAGCTTCCACGAGGAGTCATTCTCCACAGTTCCATAGTTCTGTTCATATTCTGGTTCAATTTACTTTTCCTGTCCTTCAGTCACTTTGAAAGGGGAAATTTTAATCAAATGTAGAATTTGGGGGCTGGACTCCCACATGGCCGACTATGGTTTGAGTCCTGGACCAGGCGCTTGAAACTCATGCTAGGAGCATGTGCGTGCATGCCCAAAATCCCAAGAGGAGAATGGAGAAGGAATTGCAGCATGGCATCATCACTAATCCCAAGAGTCTTGCTATCTCTCTATCTCTGTCTGTCTCTCCAGCAAATGTATGTGCCCTGCTGCAAAAAATAAAAATAAAAATAATAACAACAACAACAAAACTCTCAAAAATAATAGTTGAGGGACCAGCAGTTAGCATAATAGCTATGTCACTGGACTTCCATGTAGTCGACCGCAGTTTGTGTCCTGACATAAGAATAAGATGATTTTATTCTGATATCTAGGTGATCTGCACAGAAGCCTCGATTTGATGCCTGGGTACGAGACTTTCACTTCTTCAAGATTAATGACTCTATTTGTGTCATTCATGATTGTCTGAGGGAGATCGTATGAATACCCTGAATTGGCAAGTCGTAATTCAGATTCTGTTAAAGTTTATTACATTTTTAACACATTTCTATTATTATAAATAAAGAGGAAGAGTGTCCTGTTTCAAGAGAGGTAATCCAGCAACACGTACCAGTGCCTACCAATCTCTAAATTATATTTATGACTCGACACACACTTGAGGCAATAATCACATTTCCCATGTCATTAATAGAGATAATTCTTCCCCTCTAATTACTTACTCAACATTTTTAGCTTTCTAAAAGATTGTTATATTGGGCCATTCATGGTTTGGATCCTGGACCCAATGGCTTGAAAATCATGCTCAGGTCATGCGTGTGCATGCCTCAAGTCCTGAGAAGAGAATGGAAGAGAAAAGATTGCAGTGTGGTCATCTTCCCGGGGGTGGGGGGGGGAGTTGATTTCTCACTTTCCCTCTTTCTGTGTCTGTCTCTCCCTGGTGAGCACACATGATGTATGGCAAAAACCTAAAACAAAACAAAACAAATAAATAGTTACATTATTATGTATTTGCGGATGTGTGTATATTTGTGTGTGTGGGGGGGGAAGGGGTAAAGGCAAGACTTATGAGATGTAATTAGACATTAATTTCTTTTTACATGAGGTTATGGTAGATTTAAATCCTATGATATGGTGGGTCCATCAGTCCAATTTACCATCCTTTCCATGCAGCTTCTATAAGGCCATGCTCCCTGTAATGACAACAATGATGAACAAAACCACCAGAGCAAGTAAGCTTGCTGACACCTTCCTTACTCCCGAAAGAGATGAGGCTATTGCTCTGTAAGTCTCCCCCACCAAAGTCCCTCTTCCTCCTTAAACTGCTTGTCCTCCATAGCTTCTGAACTTCTTCCTGGAGGTAGCTTTGTTTAACCAGTCAATTATCTTCCATCTCCGTCTTCACTTTGGGATGATCCAAAGTTAAATTCAGAGATTCAGATACTATTGGTGCGTCTGTCTTTGCTGAAGTTGTAGATATACGTTTATTTACTTCTACGTCATGTGTTTTATCATTTGCTGCAGGTGATTCAACCACTCATCTAAGTTTTGAGTCCATGAGGTCTTCCGGTTTGGCCTCCTTCCACACTGCTTTCTTATAAGTAGTGTTGTTGGAGCAAACAGGGTTTACTTTTCTCCTTGGGATCATGATTTAGAGGCTGTAATGTCACAGACACAGAAACTGAGGCCTCACGATGATGATCCTGCTGTTGTGCCTACTGGTGCCATGGTCTTCACTTTAAAGCACACGTTTCCATCTGTCCGGTTGCCAAGATTGGGTTGGTGGTGACCGCATCAGTGAAGGGACCTCAGAATTTGAGTTTCGGCTGGGGTTTGAGACTCAGGATCACCTCCATTTTCGCCATGTTCCTCAGTCAACAGGCACCTTTTGTGGGGGTTCCCTGAGAGGTCACCTGGGTGGGAAGGATTAATGATGTGCCCCTGCCCTTTACCATTGACAAAGGAGTGGGGATAGCAGGGTCGTGGGCAAGGCGCTCGGGGAGGAGAGGAGAAGGGAACCAGCACTGGGGCCGAGGTGAGGCCAAGGGCTTACTACTGTGGCAGGTGAGATCCTGTTAATCTTGTAGAATTAAATTCCGTTTTCATTTATTTTTCTCTATTACTTGTCTATTTCATTGATTTCATCTAAGATTTTATTTTCTTTCTTTTGATTACTTTGGATTTCATTTAGTCTTCTAGCAGTTTCTGAAGTTAGGAGCAAACGTCATTTATTTGAAATCTTTCTTTTGATAATGTAGGTTTTAATGTCATAAATGTATCACTGTGTACTGCTTTCGTGGCATCTCACAAATTTTGCTAAGTTGTATTTTAATTTCTATTCATTCAAAAAGTTTTCTGATTTCTCTTTTGATTTCTTTTTTGACTCAGTTATTTAAAGGTTTCCAAATATTTGAGTATTTTGGATATTTTCTAGATGTCTTTCTGTTATTGGTTTCTACTTTAATTCCATTAAGATTAGCGAACATATTTTGTATGACTTGAAACTTTTATATGTATTGAAAGTAATTTTGTGGTCTGAAATACAGTCTATTTTAGGAGATACTCTCCGGGCACTTGATATATTTTATTCTTGGTGAGTGGAATGTTCTATAAATGTGAACAGGTCAAGTTGGTTGACCATGTTGTTCAAGTCTTCCATATTATTTCCTGTCAGTTGAAATTTCTGGTTAGATTGTGGATTGTTCTTTTATCTGTTTCTCCTTTCAGTACTCTCAGTTTTTGTTTCCTACAACTTGGAGCTCTGTTATTTCTGCATAAATATTTTAAGATTGTTATGATCTCCTGATTAATTGACCAATATTTTATTAAGAAATTACCTTTCCTATGTCTAGAAATTTATTTTGTCTGATATTACTATAATTACTATAATTTTACTTATTTATTCATTTTGAGAGAGATTTTGCTATACGGTGTTTTGCCAGAGAGACAGAGAGAGACAGAAAGACAGAAAGCAAGAAATCATTTCCCGGGGAGGATGGCCACACAGCAATCCCTTCTCCTCCATTCTCCTCTCAGGAACTTGGGCACGCACACACACTTTCTAAATGGAGTGAAAACTGTTTTACTATACCTGCATTTGTTAGGTAGAATGTTTTAGAAAGATCTTTCCTGCATCATCTAGTTTGTTATCCATTAGTACAGTTCATAAAGAAAAGGCAGAATAAATGTGCTCTCTCCCTGTTTTCCATATTTTAAAATAATTAGCTCATTTATTTGCAGTCCCTAAAGGCAACCAATCCGTTTCTTCATAAAATTATAATTAAGTTATCGTTGTAAGCTTATGGACTTTAATGTATTGGCCAAAGGGAGCTCTTCCAAACTGATTTCTATTCCTTTTTGACATGACCTCAGTAGTCTTTGATAGCTTCCTTGCTTTCTGAAAAAATATAATATCCCATGTTCATCTTAGAGATTTTCTGACCCAAATATGGGATGAACTATTCATCTATGTAGTATTCATCCTTTTTCAGTAGGAAGCAGTATTTAGAGACTATAATCTGGATATTAGGGTTGCTTGCTTTTCCTGGGTTGTCATTATTTCTAAGCTCTTTCAGTGGAGATCTTGACAATAAGTATCTGTAGAAACAATAAAGAAATCATTATGATTTAAATTTAAGACTATATAGTCTTACTTAATATTTTTGGTTTTATATTTTATGTCTTTTACACTGAAAAAACCTTGGTTTCTAATAAGAAAACTATTTGCAAACATATACACACAGGCATGAGTATGTGAGTATGTACACTGTTTGCTTTTTATTTTAGTGATTTGTCTTTTATTTTTAATTTGCCAAAGGGCATGTTCACTTGGCAGAGAAAAACAGAGTCAGAAAGAGGGAGAGGAGAGAGCACGCCTCAATAAGGTGCAGTCACCCCACTATCTCGGCTCCTCCATTTCTCCATCCTGTTGGGATTTGAGGCGAGCACGCCCACGTGACTGGCATGTTTCTAAAGCTGCCGAGTCTGAGACTCAAACTGTGCTGTTGGCCGTATGAGATCCAGATCCCTTAACTACTAGGCCATGGACTGTTCTTAGTGATTGCTCTTTTTAAACTCTACTTTTAAATTGTATAAAATATTAACAACTTTTAAACTATATAAAATATTAACATGGTTCCAAGGTAGCATTATGCTTGCAAATACTAAATAGTTAGCTCTCTGAGACTAGAAGTCCTGCTTTTGCCAACTTATTTTTCTTTCTTCTTTCCTCTCTTTCTTTCTTTCTTTTTTCCTTTCTTTCTCTCTTATTCTCTCTTTTCCTCTTCCTTCCTTCTTCTATCCTTTATCTCTTCTTTCCTTTTTTTTTGGAGAGGTTTTCGCTATAGGGCGTGTGCGCTCGCCAGACAGACAGAGAGAGACAGAGAGACAGAAAGCAAGAAATCACCCCCCAGGGGGGATAGCCACACCACAATCCCTTCTCCTCCATTCTCCTCTTGGGATCTTGGGCACACACGCACACACACACGCACCCGGAGTGAGTTTTAAGCCACCGGGTCTGAGACGCGAACCACGGTTGACTATGTGGGAGGCCAGCAACATAGCCATTACGCTAACTGCTGGTCCCTTTCCTTCTTTTCAGGACAGAGTCTCACCATACCACAATCCTCCTGCTTCAGCCTCCCAGCTGGGACTATAGTTTATAGTCATGCCTGATTTTTTTAAAAGCAGGGTCTTAATATGTTTCCCAGGTCAGCCTTAAAGTTGTGATTCTCCTGTTTCATTCAGCCTCCTTAAGTTGCTGGAATTACAAAACTATGCCACCGTGCCCAGCCTTCATGTTGGACCAGGAACCAAATCCTTCCTGTGTGGTCCCAACTTGAGCACAGCATCTTAGCAGCATGCATCACTGTAGCTGGACCATTGCCAAATTCTATGGTGTAAATATTTGCACCATAGCTGATTTCAAGCTATCGATGTTGTGTCACTGAATGCAAGCTTTGGAAGATGCACATTAGTATATCATTAAAAAAATTTTCTATCATATTGATATAATACCATAAGTAGTAATAATAATAATAAAATGTAGTAAAAATCATTAATATGACAAGTATTTGGCAATTTATTATCTTTGTTTTTAATGTAATTTCTGGAAAATTAAAAATTAGCTCTTGGGCCAGCGGGTGGTGTACTGGTTAAAGTGCTGGACTCCACATGGCTGACCATGGTTCGAATACCAGATCTGGCAGCTTGTTTTCTTACTTCCCCTCTCTTTTTCTGTCTCTCTGGTGAGTGCACATGCCCTGTAGCAAATTAAAAATAATAATAATGGTAAAAAATTCAGATAACTAATTCTTAAAAAAGAAAAAAAAGATCTTGCTAACTGTTAATTTGGTATTAGTGCACACCTCTGTAGTAAGTAAAAACCACAAAACAAAGTACATTCAGCCAAGGATGGCCTTCCTACCTGTGCTTCCCATGCTACCCCCCTCCCCATTTATGGAAGCAGTAACTGTCTGAATTAGATCTTATGTCTCATTATTTAAAAAACATAAGCGGATACAATTATTTATTTCCTTATCTAAAAGGTAGCACACAACACTGTTCTGCTCTGTATTTAGCTAAGAATTATTTTGATTCTTTTTAAATTGCAACTCTCTTAGGAAAATAAAGAGATCCTTTTAAATTATTACCAGTCTCATACATGAGTGGAAATTAGCTTTCTTGTCTTTTTTGAGAGCTGGGAAGTGTCTGAATGGGAATGAACAGATTCCATTAAGAATAGGATGAATCCAGGAATACAGAAGTTTTGATGACAAACTTTACAATTTTCCTCAGGGTCAGAGAAGTAAGAAGCCAGACTTGGCAGTGTGCTGAGTGGGCAAGGCTGCATGCATGAAAGCTCCAGCGCTGGGTGAGTGTGTAGCATCTAAATCCAGCTACTTTCATCCAGGTTATCCCTCCTCCTCGTTATTGAAACATCTGGTCATTAGAGGGGGTAATTGGTGTTTTAATCTTTTAGTTCGACTTTCAGATAAACTAATTGTGATAGAGCTGTGCTTATTACTTTTGTGAAAGTTGTTTGTACACCGTTTAGACATTTAAACTCTCGGATACCAAAATCTTTTATCAATTTTCTGTCTCTAATAACTTCCCACTGGAAGGAAATGAACTGAGATTTTGGAATTCACATCTTTATCACACAGCTGCTTTGGAAGTGGCAAGGTTTTAAACAAACCTCTTTATTCCCTACAATGAGTAAACTCCATGTTGCATTCACTTTAATAGATACTGAGAGTTTTCCAATGTCATTAGTAATTATCGGCACATTAGAACAGTGTCATATGTGCATGACCAAGGCTAGAGATGAAAAGGCTCTTGATAATATATGTTGGCCTTCATTAACCAGAACTGCTTCTTATATTCTGTGCTCCCTCTGGTTATTATTATGTTTTTCAGTTAATTCTACATTTTTGGTGAAAGGGTGAGTCAGGAAAAATCTACCTATTGGTTCAGGGGAACAATAGGATACTTTTTGGTATTGGGCTAGACTTTGGGGGCAAAGCTTCTTTTGAGAATTTATAAACACGTGTTAGTCATTACATTGCTCCTAAGAATCTGTGAGCTGAGAAACACAAGCCAAGGTGGGGGCAGCAGTTCCCCTTGTGCCAGGAACAGAAACGATGCAAACTCAACAGGTTCTGGAGGATTTGGTTCCTGACCTGTCAGAACTCTCTCCAGTCAGTCAGATATTTGAAGACAGCTCTTATGTTCCCACAAATCTTTTTTTTCTTTTTAAGAGAGATTTTTGCTGTAGGGCATGTCTATTCACTGGAGAAATAGAGAGAGACAAAGAGACAGAAACCGAGAAATCACCACCCAGGGGGGATGGCCATACTTCAATCCCTTCTCCTTCATTCTCTTCTTGGGATTTTGGACATGAATGCACATGTGCCTCGTAAACCAAGTCACCAGGTCCGGGACTCAAACCACAGTTTGCTATTTGGAAATCCAGGGGAACCAGCAGTTAGCATAATGGCTATGTCACTGGACTCCCACATACTCAACTGTGGTTCGCGTCTCGGACCCGGTGGCTTAAAACTCATGCCGGGCACATGTGCGTGCATGCCCAAGATCCCAAGAGGAGAAGGGATTGTAGCGTGACCATCCCCCTGGGGGGTGATTTCCCGCTTTCTGTCTCTCTATCTCTTTCTGTCTGTCTGGTGAGCGCACACGCCCTATAGTGAAAACCTCTCCAAAAAAAAAAGAAATCCAGTAATGTAACCACTACACCACCTGCTGTTCCCCTTCACAAATCTTATACTCTCCAGTTTCAAGGGCCCCAATTCTTTGAATCAATATTCATTTAATAGTTTCCAGAAACTTCACCATCCTGGTCATTTTCTTCTGTGTTCTCTTTAATAGGTGTCTCATTTAAAATGTGCCCTCTTTCTCCAGATCAGACCTAAAGGTAATACATCAGAATCTAACATGTGGGATAAAATGAGACCATGATAAAAATATAATAATAAAGTAAGATAAACCCAGACTTAATATAATATCACTGTAATAAAAATGTGGTTATAATGCTACTGCCATTGCATGCATGTTATGTACCAGACACTATGCACTGAAAATGTATCATGCTTTTTTTTTTTTCTTGAGAGGTTTTTCACTATAGGGCGCGTGTGCTCGCCAGACAGACTGAGAGAGACACTAGAGATAGAAAGCGAGAAATCACCCTCTAGGGGGGATGGTCACCCCTCCTCCATTTCCCTGTTTTTTTTTTTTTTTTTTTCCCAGAGGTTTTTGCTATAGGGCACGTGCACTCGCTGAAAAGACAGAGAGAGATGGAAAGTGAGAAATCACCCCCAAGGGGGAGATGGCCACGCCACAATCCCTCCTCCTCCATTCTCCTCTCGGGATCTTGGGCACACACGCACACGCGCCCAGCGTGAGTTTAAGCCACCGGGTCCAGGATTCGAACCACAGTCGACTACATGGGAGTCCAGTGACATAGCCATTACACCAACAGCTGGTCCCAAGGCCTGTCTATCTTTAAAGTCCTTGCTTTAAGCCATTAATACTCCAGTAGGCCATCTGAAAAATCAAAGTCCGTTTTAGTACCTTAAACATCTTAATTGTATTTCCATTTAAATATATATGCGCGTATATATCATATATATGTGTATGTATATGAAACAGTTATTTTCCCTGAAGACAGACTTTCATTGGAGTGTGGGTCAAAGAGGAAACAGGAGGGTGTGGGAGGAAGGGTACAGAGGGCCAGACGCAAAGTCATCTTGAGTAACCAGGAAATTACTTTTGCTTATTTCACAAACTTGTAGCAGCCTGGCAGGTGAAGATGAATGGCTGTGGTCACAGAGCCGGGAATTCTATCCCTGGAAATGTTTTCCTGCTTTTTATTTCTTACGTTTCTGGAAAGTTATGCCGAATTTCTCAAAGCCAACAGTTCTATCTAGACTGTCGTCAGCTTTCGCTGGAATCACCTGTTTCTCACATGGAGCACGGTCTCAGCAGCACAGAGCGTTTACGTTTGGGAAGCCTGCCCCCTCCTGGATAGGTGAAATATTACACTCCAGGTTTCAAAGCGCTCCACAAATTGGATCCGATGTGTGAAAATGTCTAAACTGATGTTCAGAGTTCTGGGAGGGAAAGGTAAGAAAATGTTATGCGATGACTCCCCTAAAATTTTTAGATTACTCTGATATATTTATTTGAATTTTATGGATTTCAAAGGCATACCCATCCTCAGAATAAAACAAAACATAAAATGAAAAGCAAAAAAAGAGACAAAGATGTCAGTAATAATGATAAATATTATATTCAGTGCTATGTGCCAGGACTGCACAAAGTATTCCGTGCCTATTGTCTCTTCCAGCACTCACCCCTACCTTATGAGACAGGTTCTGTGCATTATCCTTACTTGACAGAAAGGTTTCAAGAAGTGGAGAGCTCCTCCCCTCCACCCCACCCACCACCCACACTCTGGGAGCCCGGAAACTCCTCTTGAATGACTTTGCCCTAGCACCTGTCGACAGCTGCTTGGTCAATCAAGCTGGGTTAGCCAGATTATTTCTTCTGGAAATTTGGAATGAGACCTAGAAGAGACTTCGGTCTAGGCTGGTTCCCTGTAGAAAGGTCATGTAAACTCAGGAGCCCCCTTCAGAAGAGCATCTTCTGCCATGTGCATAAAGAAACAGGAAAAAACGATCAAGAGGAAGAGAAAATAATGAAGAGACTGCACAGAGACAAGAAAAGGACAACTCCAGTTCTGGGTCCCAGTTCCTCAAGTGGTTCCCCTTCTGGCTATCCTGGAGAAGAGCATCTTCTGCCATGTGCATAAAGAAACAGGAAAAAAACGATCAAGAGGAAGAGAAAATAATGAAGAGACTGCACAGAGACAAGAAAAGGACAACTCCAGTTCTGGGTCCCAGTTCCTCAAGTGGTTCCCCTTCTGGCTATCCTGGTTTAGTTTACTGAATGTTTTTTTTTTTTTTTTCCTTTTTGAAAAGTATGTATGTAATTAAGTCAAGTGAGCAATAATATGTAAAAGTGAGCCAAATCTAGTGTTCTAGTGGAATGAAATCTGATGTTAATATGGCACATTGAGTGATGTGCATAACTCTTATTGTACTCCATGGCAATTAGGTTCAAAGAGGGAGCAATTAATGAAAATGACTATAATTATTATCATGTCAACAATGCCAAACCAAGCAATTCCAGAGTCAGCTGTAGAGAAGAAAAATTAGAGACAGTGGGATCTTGTTCTGAGATTTTCTGAAGGTCTCCCCATTTAAAAACCAGGAGTTCAGCCTTCCCTTGCTCCCCACTTTCCTAGCAACCAAAGCCTAGGTCCATGAGATCTCACTGTCAAGTGTGTGAGGGCCTCCAGTTGTTCCTCACCATTCTCTCCACCCTGCCTCCCCCTGCTGTAGCTCCAAAGAGGAGGAAAGCTAAGCCTGCTGGGTTGTAAAGGAAGGGCTGTGGGTGTGTTGGAGATACACTTTTCTCATCATGGGGTTGGTGAAATCCAGAGCACAGAGAATTTGAAGCTGTTTCAGGAAGAAGTTACCTGCCAGCTTCCCATGACACATTCCTTCTGAGGTCTTGGTCTACCGTTGGCATAAAGCGTCATCCATGTGGTTCAAAGTCTAGTTCAACTGGAATCTGAATTGAGGACAGGGATGAAATCCTCATAGTGATAGAATGCATGAAACTGCCTGGTTTTCCTCTGTGTTCTTCCATTTTCCATGGACAACTGGGGAAAAGAGCAGATACACAATGGAGGTAGGTCTCAGTTCTGGTTGTTGAGGTTGCTGGATCCCAACCAAATACTGTCATTTCAGTCTCTTTTCCATTGAGGTAAGACTAATAAAGAACACTCAGAACAATGACCAAAACCCAGCATTCTGGAGTCCTGAGACTAGTTTGACTTAAAGTTGCAGTACTTGGAGAAAAATTCATTGACTGTAAGTATCCTGTTTTCCTTTTCCCACATCACTAAGCTAATTCTCAAGTCTGAACTTTGACCAATTAGAGGTGTACTTGTATCAATAAGCAAATATAACTCAGATGTTTTACATGTACTGCTTCCTTAAAAGTGCATTTTGTCACAATTAGCTTTGATCCTGGCATTGGAGCAAAAAAGAATACTATAGAAAAGGGGACTAGACCACAGCCCAGCAGTAATGCAACGCTCTGCAAGACTGACCTACATAGGAACGTTCTGGGCTCACATCTAGAGACCTCCCTGATGACAGTGGATGCACATGTGCTGATGACCCATGGCTGACTGAAATTGGGTAGATCGCTTGAAGAATGGGAGCTGCCTGTCTCTCCGTTTCTGTTTCTCTCTGACTCTGTCTCTCATTCTGAATAAAGAAACTTTTAAAAAGGGATAGTTTAGGAAAGGACCAAGAAAGATTTTCCTAGAGTCCTTTATTATAGATTACTATCTACCACATGCCAAGCACTGTCTTGGGCACTGGAGGAAAGCATTGCGAAATAAGGTCCATCCTCTCCAGGATCTTCCTTAGTCAGGCACTCACCTAAACCAGGGTAATGGCTCAGGGGCATGAAAGAGGGACCATTTCTATCTTGGAGTATTTTAATCACCTTCATACATTTGATACAGACAACCGTGGGTTAAAATAAATACAGAGGGGAGCCTAAGAAAGAGGACAGGGTGGGATAAGCAAGAAAAGTGTAGGAAAGGAGAGGGTGTTATCTTGGAGCTGGAGATGGCTTTGTGCTTGGGTATCTAAGGGCTGTTTTTAAACACCGTCTGAGTCACTCTTCCACCCTCTACCCTCCATGCTCCACTTTCTACCCTCCCCTCAGCCCTCTTCCTGAGTCACCCAGATTGCCATTTCTTACTCTGAGAGGAGAAGGAGGAAAGGGTGTAATTTGTAGAGACTCCCTACCTGCTGCTAGGATATGTACATTAGCCCATTTCACCTGCACATATCACTGGGTGGTTGGCGGGAGTTCTTTTGTGTAAAGATGGGGAAACTGAGGTGCACAGGGGTGGCATGGATGATTTCCTCCATATTACACAGGTGGTAAGAGGCAGTGCCATAATGCAAACTCACATTTAAAACAATCACTACATCTAATTAATGCAATCATTAGCTGCTGGCCCAGCTTCTGTGGCACAGTTGGTAGTGTGCTGGACTACAGAGCTGGATGTCACTCACCAACGATGATTTGAGTCCCCAACCTGGTTGACCTAGAAACATATCAGGCACATGTGTATATCTGAGGACTCTAGAGGGTTGGAGGACTGGCGAAGCGGTTCATGGTATGACTGAGGCCTGTGGAGAGTCTCTCTCTCTCTCTCTCTCATGCAAGCACACTTGTTTTATCATAATTTTGGGGGGAGTGGGGAGAGGTTTTTGCTATAGGGCACATGTGCTCACCAGAAAGACAGAGAGAGACAGAGATAGAAAGCGAGAAATCACCACCCCCCCAGGGGGGATGGCCACACCGCAATCCCTTCTCCTCCATTCTCCTCTTGGGATCTTGGGCATGCATGCACACATGCCCAGCATGAGTTTAAGCCACCAGATCTGGGACTCGAACTGCGGTTGATTACATGGGAGTTCAGTGACTTAGCCATTATGCTAACTGCTGGTCCCAATAATTTTTTAATATATATTTTGATTTTTTAAAAAAGTCAAAATTGGGCCAGGTGGTGGCATGGTAACTAAGGTTACATGGTAGCTAAGGTTACCACATGGCCAACTGAACATTTATGTTCTGGACTTGGCGACTTGAAAAACACAATAGGCACGGTTGCATGTGACCACAAAAACCTGAGAGGAGAAAGGACAAAAAGGGATTGTGGCATGGTCATCTCTCCGGGAGTGGGGGAAGAGGAGGTGCTGTCTCCCCTTACTCCTTTCATGTGCCTTATAGCAAATTAAAAAAGAAAAAAAGTAAAAAACGATACTATATATTGCTTTTTGTTAAAAGAGAGAGATAGAACATAAAAAATAAAATTCTTCCCTTCTCTTCCAAATCATTTGGGATATATCACTATATATTTCTTTCTTGTGTCTACAGACATGTATTTGATATATAATGTATATGTAAACACACACTTTTTATATAAGTGGGGCAGTCCAACTGTGTTGTATTACAAATTGCTTCTGTCACTTCACATTGTGCCATGGCTATTCTTCCATGATGTCAGAATCTTTACAGTTACCATATATTTTCCTGCTAAACTCTATATTCAACTTGATGAATATATTATATCTCATTTAAGCATTTACTTATTGATTAGGATGTCTCCATGCTATTTTAAAATTTAGTATTAGTGTTTTCTAATTAAAGTGTTATATGCATACGAATTTTTAAATTTAAACCAGGCAGAGAAATTCTGAAATGGAATCTTAAGTCTCTTTCTGTCCATTTCAACTTCCATTCTCCAGAGAATTGTCATTGTTGTTGCTTTTGTGGTTTTTTTGTTTGTTTGTTGTTGTTGTTATTTTCTTCTAAGACTTATCATTTCCTTTGAATTAAATACCTATATTTATGTCTGGGGATGTATATTTTAAACTTTGTTTGTTTGTTGTTGTTGTTGTTTTCTTCTAAGACTTATCACTTCCTTTGAATTAAATACCTATATTTATGTCTGGGGATGTATATTTTAAACAACACTTTTTTAGCCCTTTTATCCCTCTTATTAGTTCTTCCTGTTTCCTAAACCCCTAAGAACCTAGGAAATGGGGACTAGTGTCTTTATAGAACTAATAAATCTAACATCTAGGACACAAGGACTCCTTTGCACAACCTTCCCTAGACTGTGCCCCTTGAATACCCAGTTGTGTTCTATATTGGGCACACACTGCTATTCCGGTGTTCTGAGCTCAGCCTTCAGTCAGCAACCCCTCAGTTTATTCATTGAACATTCTTTTAACAAAAGTGTCCTGAGCATTTGCTTTAAAGGCTTTTTTCTAGGGCAAAGCCTGTCTTCTTAGTTTTATCCATCTATAAGCGTGAGCTGGGGTTCATGTCTGCTGGGCACATTCATCAAATAAAAACCTAAAATGAAGTTCCAAATACTATATATGAATTCCATGAGCTTTACTCTTTTCTCTTTAACCATCAGCATTACTCATGGCCTTTATGCATCCACTAGTTTTTCCTCTTGACTAGTTTGGTCTTTTTTAGAGTGTAGTAACTTCTGAAGGGAGTTTTTGGTACAAAACATTCTCTTCCATCTGGGAGGCAAAGAACCCTCGAGTTCAATTTTACTCTGCCCAGCTCTGTGTTTCACTGCACGCATAAAAGATCTGCTGCTTTATGACTCACTAGGAATTTAAGAAGACATTGAGTCCATTCAGTCCTACTCCCTAGAGAAGATAAAAGTGAAGCTACCTAATTCAGATTTGCATTGATCCCATTCCTAAAGATCACTAGGGAGAAAAAGTGTGGAAGATTAGACTGCTCAAACACTAGGAAATCTTCTTCTATGATTGGATGATTGGTTGATGAACCCATAGTTTAAACCAGAATCTTAAAACAGAATACACTGTCCCCCCTTTTTAAAAAAACTGCTTTGATCTTGGTTACCCCCCTTTTTCAAGCTCTCTGGCTGCAGGGCAGAGGTCCTGCCTCAGCTGTCGTACTTCAAATTCCCAGCTCATGTCTTTCAGCAACAACTGCAGGCTGCCGCCGCTGCTGCTATTGCTTCTCCTTCTTAGCACTGATGATTCTTACCTAGATATATTCCATTTATTTTTTTCTACCTTGGGTCCTTTTCTCTTTTTGTTTTGGTAAGCTTATTTATTTCAGAGACACACACACACACAGAGGCACCATCACCTGGGTCTCATATTGTGATCCTGCCCGCAGCCTCCCCAGTCAGCAAGGAGCCATGCACAGGTCAACCCCTAATATTCCATACGACCTAAGCATTGCAGTGTTGCACTAACATTATGCCACTGTGGCTGGGCCTTTTCATTATTTGTTAATACAGGTTCATACCATGTTGTAATCTTTAGCCTGGTCTTCCCAGTTCGGACTGTAGGTGTGCCCTCACCATGCCAGTCACTTTTCATTGCCTTTGTCTTTTTTTAAAGAAAGGGTCATCCTAGGAATTGAACCCATGTCCTCCCATGTGGATACAGCCTGAAAAGTGCAGCATCTGAGCAGTGCAGGCCACCATAGCTAGTACATTTTGAGCTTCTGTGGAAACGAGGCTAAAACTGCTCTATTTCAAATGAAAACTGACCAGAAACTGAGCAATGAACCTTTTTCAAGGTTGGCTTTGCCATCACCTGGATGTAATACCAGGCTAGTGACGACAAGAAACCTGGCCTTCATTTTTCTCACCTGTAAAATGAGATTAGTATAAATGACAGAACCTACATTGAGCTTGACACACTGGTCTTTTTTTCAGTTCTTAGAAGTATTCCACCATCACTACCACCATACGACTCTGTAAAAGTTGTTCCTTTCATTTAAAGTGTGGAGTTCTTCCCCCATCCCATACTTTGGTAAATGCTTTCTTTGGAAATATCAATTAATGGTAATTTCTCCAACAACTAAGTCAAATATTCCTTCCATACCACTATGTACTTTTCCTTCAGGACATCAATCACAGTTCTAAATTCATATTGCTTCGTGAAATTATTTAACTAATGGCAATCTTTTATAGTAGCCCATGTGAGAACACATACATCTATTTTCTCTCACCAATTCATCTCCCATCCCCTATACTCAATAGATATTTGTGGAATAAGTGAATGGACATACACAAACAATAGTTATGAAAATGAGACTATGCAGGCCAGTCATTTAGCACTACATTGATATTATTAATAATATCTTCTCTGAAGCATATTTTATAGTTTTACTACCCACTGTAAGAATGACAAGGTCTGCAGGGGTAAGATATATGAAAATTGTGTATAAACTGTGAGACACTAGACAAATAGCATTTTGTGATCATCAATATCCCTTACTTCTTTTTCCTACAGTCACCTCAGTAATCGTCTGAACATCCATCTAATGCATATGTTCACACAAAGACAACTGTACATCTGTTACTTGATATGTAGCTACTGTGACTACTAATTATATTCATAAACAGATCATAAGCCATCTATCAATGGCATCATTATTATAGGAAAGGATACAGTTTAAGGAAATGGTTCTCTTAAAACTCAAACATTTGTCACAGAGAAGAATGAGGCAAAGGGAAGAGTGAGTGCAGGACTGGGGACTGAGATGGTGCGATAGTTAATATTATGCATCAGTTTGACTGAGCCACAGTGTGCCCAGATATTTGGTCAAACATAATTGTGGTTAAAAGATTTTTCTTCAAGACTAGAACAAAACAAGGGACCAGCAGTTAGAGTAATGGCTATGTCACTGCACTCCCATGTAGTTGACCACAGTTCAAGTCCAGACCCAGTGGCTTAAACTCACGCTTGGTGCGTGTGCATGTGTGCCCAAGATCCCGAGAGGAGAATGGAGAAGTAATTTTTTTTAAATAAATGAAAACAATGCAAGAGTGGCAAGTTTCAAAACATATGCCTTCCAATAAGTTTATTAAAGTAGGTTACTCATGACCGTGAGACTTAGAACATTTTTGCATTATTACTAATAAAAATCTTTTAAATTACTAGCTTATTAAAGTCAATAATTGTGTTTTCTATCTCTCTTTTTAAAATTTTCTTCACAACATAGAATACATATGTTACAGGGAGGACGTAAGAATTGGAAAATTATTTGCTGAGAACATATATGTGGATGTACTTGATTGAGACAATGCACAGTGTATTTTGGATGGAAAATTCATTTGTGTGTTGTGATGGTGTAAAGTGAATTAATAAATTAAAAAAAATTACTAGCTTATTAAAGTCAATAATTGTGTTTTCTATCTCTCTTTTTAAAATTTTCTTCACAACATAGAATACATATGTTACAGGGGTTAATGTGATTTTGTTACTAAAATCCAACTTTCTTCTGCCCTCTCTAAGAAACTCCTGCTTCTGGAAATCGTAAGTGTGTGTAAGGCAAGAAACAGAATCACATACTATCGATATCTCAAGGGAGGTGTAGTTCCCAGGACCAAGTTATTTATATGAAGAGTATGCAGGGAGAAATGCGTTTATTTCACAGTATTAAACAGAACTAAGTAAAAACAAAACAAGCTTTTGTGTAGCCTGGATTATTTTGTTTACTAATCTGTTGCAGCCATTTTTATGAAACGTTTTAATCACAACAGGAGATAAATTTGATAACATTATAAAATAATACCAAATGAGCGAATTTAATATTCCAGATCGCAAGCAAGCCAATTCTGTGGGGAGTCTTGTGTTTTGTTTTGTTTTGTTTTGTTTTGTTTTGTTTTGTTTTGCTTTGTTTTGTTGCCAACCAAGTTAAAAATACAGAAATAATCTTAACAAATTAAACTATTAGAATGCCTTAGAAAAAGATGAAATCATTCAGATCCCATAATTTGGGGAATATTTACCTTAATGTCCAACATAAAGGCTCTATAGACGCAGAAGTAATTCTTCTGGCTTCTCTTGGAAGTGTACTTTTTTACACCAAGCACTGGTATCTCATTGTTTCAAATGAGCAAATATAGCTGCATTCACAAAACTGAAGGATACACAAGGTCAGATTCTATACAGAGTAACATTCAACAGTCAACACATGATCCAGTAGAGTAACAGAAATACTACAAAAATTTTATAAAATTGGTTGAATTGATTCAGTTTCAAGAAACTCTTCCAAATCATTGATGATTATGATACAATTACACTTTGAAGATATTAAATATTTACCTGATCATAGTAGCTAGTGTATGTTTTTAAAGAGTAATTTTTTCTTAGAATTTGTGAGCCCCTAAGTATGTATATAATGTCACTTAATGATATTTTTTGCATTGAACAATAGTAATAATATTTCTTGGTAGTTTGAAGTACTGAGATCATTGGTTTTATAAAAAAATAACCCACTAAAAGTCTATACCCATCTCTTCCACCTAGTCAGATAAATAGATAACTGTTTTGGATGGTCCTTTCCAATGCAGGTAACATTCACACAAGTTCAGCTACCTTTTCTTGGTAGTAATGACAAGGATTTAAAAAATTCTGTGCTTTATAAGTACAACAAAAGAAAATGTTGAGATAAACAAAAAATATCATTTGGAACTAACTAACTAGTTAGTTGTTGGCTACTAACTCACAAGTTTGTATTAGAAATTAAATTTATCTCCTCTGTGATAATCATATCCTTAAAGTTTCCTAATAGAGAAAAAGTCATGGAAAAGAACTTAAGAAAGAACGTTTCTAAAACTTTTCTAATCATTTTATTGAAGTCATGGACTTTGCAGACGAGGAATTTAGAAAGAGCTCAGCAGACGTGTCCCTCTTTACAGTGTCTGGAGCCTCAACTGGAGAGACCCTAATAACCAGGAGCTAGGATCAGCTGCATGTCTCATGCCTGGCTTTGGGGCCAGGGTGACTTTTTAGACTCAAGCTCGGCATCTGGATCAGAATGACTTGAAGGCTGGGGTCAGTCAGGGCTGTCATTGGAGAGTCCACGAAGGGCCTCTTTGTGCTTTGTGCTTGCTCATAGGATGGCAGTTTCATGGTGTTCTTAATTCTTACCCAGCCTCTCAAGGCTTCAGTAGTGTGTGTCCAGTGAACAGAGCAATAGCTGCATGACTTTTATGATATAGCCCCCAAAGTCACATAGTGCCACTTCCACTATTTCTGGTCAATGCAGACACAAGCCCACCAAGATTCAAGAAGTAAGAACATAAACTTGCACTTCTTAATGACAAGAATAGCAAAGAATACATGGCCTGTTTAAAAATCACAATAAAACTTTTTACTTTTCCTAATTTATTAGATACATTTTCAGATCTCCTATCTACCACCTGTAGAGTCAGAGCTCTCCAGAGAAACAGAGCCAATATCCTGTGTGTATGTGTGTGTGTGTGAAAGAGAGAGAGAGAGGGAGAGAGAGAGAAAGGGAGAGAGAGAGAAAGGGAGAGAGAGAGAGGAGATCCATTACAAGGAACTGGCTCATACAGCTACGGAGTTTGGTAAGTGAAAAATCTGTAAGATTCCAGTCATCAGGCTGGAAGCTCAAGAAAGCCTATGATCTAGAACAGAACCAAATTGCTGAACCTGTCATCTGTGTTTCAGGAGCTGAACCAGAAATGGCATCCTCAGGCATGCCAGACTTTCCTGTCCTACTTAGCAATTTGAAGATTCAGTACACTAAGGTCTTCGTAAACAATGCATGATTTGGTGAGTGGAAAGAAATTTTCTGTCTTTAATCCTGCAACTGAGGAGCAACTCTGCCAGGTCGAGGAAGGAGATAAGGAGGATGTTGACAAAGCAGTGAAGGCTGCAAGACAGGCTTTTCAGATGGCTCTCCATAGCAAACTATGGATGCTTTGGAGCAGGGATGAATACTATATATGTTGCCCGATTTAATTGAAAGAGATCATCTGCTGCTGGTTACAATGGAATCGATGAATGGTGGGAAACTGTTTTCCAGTGCACATCTGTTGGTTTTAGGAGGCTATATTAAAATGCTGCGCTAGGGACCAGCAGTTAGCGTAATGGCATGTCGCTTGACTCCCATGTAGTTGACTGTGGTTCATCCCCCGGACCCGGTGGCTTAAAATTCACGCTGGGCGCGTGTGCATACGTGCCCAAGATCCCAAGAGGAGAATGGAGGAGAAGGGATTGAGGCATGGCCATCCCCCCTGGGGGGTGATTTCTCGCTCTCTGTCTCTCTGTCTCTCTCTGTCTGGCGAGCACACGTGCCCTATAGCAAAAACCTCTCAAAAAAACAAAACAAAACAAAACAAAAAAACCCGTTGCGCTATTGTATTTCTCGCTCTCTGTCTCTCTGTCTCTCTCTGTCTGGCGAGCACACATGCCCTATAGCAAAAACCTCTCAAACAAACAAACAAACAAAAAAAACGCTACGCTATTGTGTATGCTGGGCTGACAAGATCCAGGGCCACATAATACCAGTTGATGGAGACTTTTTTACTTACACAAGACATGAACCTATTGGTGTATGTGGGTCAAATCATTCCTTGGAATTTCACATTGCTTATGCTCATTTGGAAGATAGGGCATGCTCTTAGCTGTGGAAACACCGTGGTTATCAAAGCAGCAGAGCAAACTCCTCTCACTGCTCTTCACATGGCATCTTTAATAAAAGAAGCAGGGTTTCCTCCTGGAGTAGTGAATATTGTCCCTGGTTATGGGCCTACTGCAGGGGCAGCTATCTCTTCTCACATGGACATCGACAAGGTGGCCTTCACAGGCTCAACAGAGGTTGGCAAAATGATCAAAAGAGCTGCTGGGAAAGCAATCTAAAACGGGTGGCCCTGGAGCTCAGGGAGGGGGGTGGGGGGAGCCCTTGCATTGTGTTGCTGATGTTGACTTGGACAATGCTGTTGAATTTGCATACCATGGGTTATTGTTCAACCAGGGCCAGTGTTGTACAGCTGCATCTAGGTTTTTTATGGAAGAATCAATCTATGGTGAGTTTGTTCGAAGGAGTATTGAGCAGGATAAGAAGTATGTTCTCAGAAATCCTTTGATTCCAAGAGTAAATCAAGGTCCTCAGATTGACAAGGAACAACATAATAAAATACTTGACCTCATTGAAAGAGGGAAGAAAGAAAGGGCGAAGCTGGAATGTGACGGAGGCCCGTGGGGGGAGTAGAGGCAACTTTATCCAGCCCACTGCGTTCTCTAATGTTACCAATGAAATGTGCATTGCCAAAGAGGAGGTTAGGTCCAGTGCAGCAAATCATGAAGTTTAAATCTTTAGATGATGTGATCAAAAGAGCAAATAATACTTTCTATGGCTTGTCAGCAGGGATCTTTACCAAAGATGTTAACAAGGCTGTAACGGTCTCCTCTGCTCTCCAGGCGGGGACAGTTTGGGTGAATTGCTATGGCGTGGTATCTGCCCAGTGTCCCTTTGGTGGATTCAAGATGTCTGGAAATGGATGAGAATTGGGAGGATATGGTTTCCATGAATACATAGAGGTCAAGACAGTCATGAAAATCTCTCAGAAGAACTTCTCAAGAAACGACAAGAGTGGAGGAGAAAACTCTTCAATAGCTAAGCATCTCCTACAGTCACTGAGATAGTTTCAAATATGAAATTGTTCTTGATTTTTTTAAACATAAGCTAATCATATTTGTATTAATATTACACATAGAAAACTTGTCATGTAGCTTATTCTGAAAGAACAATTTGTCTTCTGATATATGAGCCCAAGTCCTATGCTAAATAAAAAGGGTGGATTTGGGCATGAGATTTCTCTAGCTCTGTCATTACTATGTGCTTCTCATTGTGGCTTCTTTTCCAGGATAATCATTTAATAGAAGAGCACCAGCTGCCACTTAGCTACTTTCCCTTAATGGCTCCTTGAAATTCTTAACATGTTAACTGCAGAGTCAGCTGCTCTGCTCCCAATAGTTCTGATGTCCTTGGAGTGTCTTAATATGTTCCCTAGAATGTCATGTCTGATTGTTACATGATGCAATGCCTGAAATACTCAGCTGTAATCTGAATATAAAGTGAAATAAAAACAAATCTGCATAAAATAAAGAAAGCCTATGATCTAGTTCAAAAAGTAAAACAGCAGGCTGCATAGAACTAGAAGAGTTGAGGTTACGGATGAAGTCCAAATGCAATGTGCTGGAGACCCCCCTCTGGCTTGGGAAGGCTATTCTTTTTGTTCTAGTCAGGCCTTTAGCTTGTGGGATGAATCCCAGTCATGTTATGCGATCCAAACTACTTCATCAAAGTCCACCAATTTAAATGCTAGTCTGATTCAAATCACTCTCATAATAACATGCAGAATTATGTTTGACACGAAGAATTAACCATTGCAGCACTCCTATATCACATTCTTAGATTTAAAAAAAACTTTTAAAATTCACTTTATTACCACATAATTTGCATTTTAAGTGTCATTCTTCCTTCTTAGTTACTGCCTTTTTGGTTTCATCAGAGCTTGGAGTCATTCTCCCTAAATTACAATACTATTTAGAGTGGCTGTAGAGTTACATATATTTGTTCTATAATTCTCAATTCATAAAGAGTTTCATAGAGGTCTATCTGCTTTATGTTAAAATTATGTAACGCACAAGTTGAGTACGGGGAAGAAAAAGCCCCTGTGATCTCTAGTATTAAGTTATCGGAGAGCAGCTAAGGAGATATTTTGCTCCTACTGCAGATTGTCGTTGCCATTTGTTAAACTGATTCTGTGACTCCAGCCTCCATTATTCTCATCTGTATTCCACTCTGTTTCCTGCTGCACTATTTCCTCCTCACATTAATAAATACTCATTGTAGAGGGCTCTCAGTTAGTCAATGATTGTACAAAGCTTGAGCCATAAAATGCAGGCATTCTGCTTCGACTACACAAAGTTCGTCATCTGTGTCTACACTGCCTTTTCTACTTCTGCTTTTAGTAGTTATTATTAAAAAAAATAAGCAATGTAAAAATTGTAAGGGGAGAGGCACTCCTACATGGTTGTCTTCAGATGGTGAGCAGAGCCCCAGATAAAGGCTTCTGTTTGAATTTTTGTAGTCTGAGAAATGTTATGATCATCTATGGACTGAGCTAAGTGATCCCTGGAAAACTCTCCTATTAAATAAAACTCTATTTCCTGGGACTAGCAGGTGGCATGGTGGTTAAGGCACTGGACACTCCCATGTAGCTGACTATGGTTCAAGTCCCAGACCTGGTGGTTTACTTTCTCTCTCTCTCTCTCTCTCTCTCTGTCTCTCTGTGTGTGTTTCTCTCTGGTCAAATTTAAAAAAAAATAAGTGAGTGAATAAATAAAAAATTAAATAAAAAAATTAAAAAATAAAACTCTATTTCCTCACTCACAAAAGACTATTTCAGAGGAACAATTTTTTCCCTAGAACTGAAATGGATGTTTGTTCACCAATGCCTGTAGTGTTAAAGTGCAATGTCCAGGGCCCTATCTAGACCAATTGTATCATAATCTCTAGTTTAAGGGCTGTCTCAAGTATTTGCATCTTTTTTCATTAAGTAAAGTATACATAATATAAAAGTTACCATATTAATTTATAAAATTATCAATTTAATTAATTATTATTATTATTATTTTCATTTGACCAAAGAGAGAGAGAGAAGTGAGAAAGCTAGCCACCAGGTCCGGGACTCAAACCATGGTCGGCGTATGAGAGTCCAGCACCTTAACCACCACACCACCTGCTGGCCACTATTTTAATTTCTTAAATATTTTACAGAGGGCATGTGTACTCACCAGAGAAAGGAAGCACCACCCATGAGGTATGGTCACACCACAATTTCTTTTCCTTCATTTCTCCATTCTGTAGGATTTAGGGCACATACTCCGATGAGCCTGGTGTGTTTTCCAAACTGTTAGGGCTGGGATTTTAGTCACATGTTCAGCCATGTGAGATCTGGCCGCCTTAACTACTAGGCCATGGGACTAACCCAACTTTTTTATTTTATTTTATTTTATTTTTTATTTTTATTTATTTATTTACTTATTTTTTAGGGAGAGTTTTCTTGCTACAGGGTACTTGCACTCACCAGAGAGACAGAGAGACAGAAAGTGAGAAATCATCCCCCTGGTGGGGAGGGGGAATGGCCATACCACAATCTCTGCTCCTCCATTCTCCCCTTGGGATTTTGGGCATGCACGCGCACACCCCTGGCCTGAGTTTCAAGCCTCCAAGTTCGGGACTCGATCCACAGTCGACCATGTAGGAGTCCAGCAGCGTAACCATTATGCCATCTGCTGGTCTCACCAGCCCACTATTTTAATTTTCAAGTGTACAATTCTATAACATCAGTATATTCACATTGTTATGCCATCATCATCACCATAACTCTTTAGAACTTTATCATCATCCCAAACTAAAACTCCATACCCACTAAACAATAACTCCATTCCCCATAACCATTGGTAACCTCTATTACACTATCCCTTTGAATTTGATTATTCTAGGTAACTCATAAAAGTGAAATCATGCAATTTCTGGTTTATTTTATTTAGCATATTTTCAAGATTCATTCAAGCTGTAACGTGTCACAATTTCTTTCTTTTTTAAGGCTGAATACTATCTTAGTGTGTATATGGTATATATGCCACATTTTGTGAATCCATCTACCCATCAATGGAAGCTTGGGTTATTTTCACATTTCAGTGATTGGGGATAATGCTGCCATGGATATGGGTGTATAATATCTGTTCGAATTCCTTTAATTTATTTCGGGTATATACCTAGAAGCCGTTTGAGTTTTTGATAATCTTCTCTTGTGAACTTCTTAACCTAAATTTTTATAGCTACTAGCTTAGAGGCTTTGCTAGTTAATTGTTTGGTCTAATCTTGTGCAAATGTACTTTTTTTAGGAGACAGAGTCTGGCTATGTTGCCCAGGTTGGCTTTGAACTCACAATTCTCATGACTCAGCCTCTTGAGTAGCTGGAATTACAGGCACGTATCACTATGCAAATGTATGTTAAATGTAATTTAAAGAATGAATAAATGGAGTTTTGTACCATCTCTCTCCTTTTGCTAGTGTAGGGGCTAACAGGATTTCTTTTTTTTCCCCTTTGAAGGTTCAAGTCTTTAAGTCTGCTAAAATAAACTGACAATAGACAGAAAAAACAGAGGAAATACCATAATGAATGGATTAGCTTACAAACTCCTGGGAGTCACACAAAGTATGAAAACACACACAAAAAAACCAAATGGTAGAATTTTTATACCCTTTTCATAGGGGAGAAGGAAATAGGGATAGAGGCCATTTTGGAGAGCAACAAGTGATTTTTAAGGGGAGTGAGTGGGCCAAAGAGCATATAGTAACCTCCAACAAGTTCCTCTGGATGCTGGGCAGGTGTTAACGAATTATGAGAAAGTGAGGGGCAGAACTGCATTTCTACCAAAGATTGTCTCATCATACAGATAAAGTTGCTCAGGTAACAGTACTTTAAAGAGTAGCTGAAAGAATGTCCAGGAGGGATGTCCTGGGTCTGGAGAGAGTTTTGATTTCTTCCTCTGCAATAAAAGTTAGATAAGGGTTAATCTCTTATTAATGTAGATTCCAGGGGAGGTCTAAAACAATTGCATTTTGCTGGATGAACTTTTCTTAGTTCACAGGGTAATTCCAGGAAAGCCCTCCTTGGACTTGGGGAATGATACAGGTCAGGGAGACCTTAGTCTAAGGCAACTTCTAAGCCCTTCCAGTTTCTTTGTTTAAAGAACTCAGCCTGCCAGAGCACCATTTTGGCAAATCCTTGTCTGAGCCCGAACATTAGTTTCTCTTCTACATTCATGGTAAGAATCTAAAACTTAGACCTCACTCACTACAGAATTCTCCTTTAAGGAGTCCTTTCCTTTCCAAGTTTTTCTCAGCAGAGTAGTCAGAATCCCCTTTCTAAAATACTTCTCTCACTTCTCCATCTTACCTTCTTTAAACACCATTCAGGGGACCAGCATATGATGTAATAGTTATGTTGCTGGACTCCCACATAATTGACCATGATTTGAGTCCCAGACTCAATGACTTAAACTCACAACGGATGCATATGTGTGTGTGTGTGTGTGTGTGTGTGTGTGCTCAAGATCCCAAGGGGAGAAGCCATTCAAATTTTTGATAAAGGACTGTGTCATGGCCATCTGCCCTGGGGAGTGATTTCTCACTTTCTGTCTCTTTCTGGTGAGTGCCCGTGACCTATAGCAAAAATCTCCCTTAAAAACAAATAATTAAAGAAAGAAAGAAAGAAAAGAAAAACCATTCAGAAGGCTTCAGGACCAGCAAATGCATAGTGGTTATGTCACTGGACTCCCACATAGTCCAACTATAGTTTGAGTCCCGCACCCAGCAGCTTAAACCTCAGGCTAGGCTGTTCTTGCCCAAAATCCCTAGAGGAGAATTGAAGAGAAGGGACTGTGGTATGGCCATGACCCTTGGGGAGGGGGGTGATTTCTCTCTGTCCGTCTGTCTCTCCAGTGAGCATACGTGCCCTATAGCAAAAATCTCTCTAAAAAATAAAATAAAATAAAATAAAAATCAGAAGATTTCATAGCCTATGCAATCAAACTCATACTCCTTCAAAGCCATTCACAATCAGCCTCTTTCTAGAAATGTTACATTCTTAACTAGGGGTTCTCAAAATATGGTCTCTGGACCACAAGCATAAGCATTACCTGAAAATTTATTAGAAATGCAAATTCCCAGTCTGCTTCAGACATATTCAATTAGACACTTTGGGAGTAAAAGCAGGGGAGAGGACCCAATAAACCCTGTTTCAGTAAGCTCTGAGTTGGAGAACTGTTGTAGCCCATGCTACTCTTAATAGTCCTCCCAAAACACTTCTCATCCTGGCCACTGACTTTGTCCTCTTACTATCCAACGTTACCCTCTCATTCTGCCTATTGAAATTCTATGTGACTTCCAAGTCTCAAGTCAACTGCTACCTCCTTCACAAAGTCTCTACCGAGTCTCCTGTTTGAAATCTTTTTCCCTGCTTGGTACTCACGTAGGCCTTGAGTCCTCTGTGTCTTGTACATTGCAGGTATCAACTTAGTTTCATTGACTTGAGCAGATTTGATTTATCTCCACTGGGTATAAAAGACAACTGAGGAACTTATCAAACAGTATCCCTGATCCCTTCAAACCTGCTAAAGCTCGACGCTAACAGACTCCTGAATTATTGATGAGCTTAACAAAACACTTCAGACAGAAATCCGACTGTGATCTACCAGCCCTGAACCAAAGATGGGTAGTACGAATTGGTATCATAGTTAATCAGGTAATGAAAGCCAGGCAAACATTTATTTCAGAAAATGAGTGAGGCTCAGCTGTCTCAACAGATGAGGAGGGGGATGGGAAGACAAATCCTGTCTGCAGTCACTGGAGGGAAAAGGTTGTAATGAAAACACAGGTGTAAGTCTTTTGTTCCTTGCTCATTCCCTGTAGGTTTATGGAGACGTCTGAGAGCACTTCCCTTTCTGTTCAAGCTGACACACATAATCTAAAGGGTGTGTCAGCTTCCTTGCAATTACTCATAAAGGAACAACTAGTAAATTTTGTGTACCAAATCTAGAAAGGTGTGCCAGATTCAATTAAATCTTCTGCAAAGCCTATGAGAAGGAACAGTGAGAGGGTGAGATCTAATTTTACTTCCAGATGCTTAAGAACTTCCATATTCCACAGAGACAATGTTGTCATGTGTTCGTAACTGGAGTATCTATCTTTTTGCTCAAATGCTACCTAATTCACTAGAAAATAGGAAGGAAAATACATTTCTGCATGTAACTTGATAAGAGGATTCATTAGAAATACTGTTGTAGAATTAATAAAATGTTGAATGATTTTCCATCATTTTTCTTTCTAATAGTTGGTTAATGAGGATGAAAAGCAATTATTGTTATAATAAATTTTCAAGTAATTGGTGGCTAAACATACTCAAAGAGTATAATGAATGTACTAGTTTGCAATAAATTTCTTTGGAAAGAAAGAGTAGAATTGGGAAGATTCAGGAGAGTTTTACCTTTGGGGTTACAAGTATTAGCTAAGAACACATTCCAAGAAGAGGCCTGAAGCTACAATCCAACCAGAACCAGTAGTGATCAGATACAGAATGAAAGACCCTGACCTTTCCTGATCTTTGCAGACCTTAACTAGTTATAATACTAAAAACCCTCACCCTGGGAAGAGCTAGTTTCATTAGTGTAACAGGGGACGTATGGGAGACATGATTTACTCTGTGCATGCACCAGAGAGACCCTGCCTCCACATGCTATGATCCCCTTGCCAGATTTTGGACCCTAGTAAAAATCTTGAGTTCTTCTACACATCACTTTGGGAACGACTCCTGTATCTCCTATTTGTGGAAGAAGTCAACCCTTCCTAGCCAGGGAAACAGTCCCAGTTACATTATTGTCTTGTGCTAATAAGAGACTGACTCATTGAGTCTGATAACACAAGCATCAATTTTCCTCCACCAGTCATTACCTATCCTTACACTATTTAAACACTGAATGTGATTTATAATTTCTTTGGAAAAGCACCTATCTTGTTTTTTAAAAAATATTCATTTAATTTCATTTATTATTATTATTTTTCAGTTTGACCAGGGAGAGGGAGAGAGAGGGAAAATGAGAAAGCAAGCCACCAACCAGGTCCACGACTCAAACCATGGTCAGCTATGTGGGAGTCCAGTGCCTTAACCACCATGCCACCTGTCAGCCCCAGAAAGGCCAATATCTTTTGAGAGTTCTACATTTGGAATGAGTTCATAGTGCTGTCTACAAATCCATAAGCTTCACACAACAACAGAAAAACACATTTTGTTTCAAAGAATTATTTTATTTAACTTTATTTACTTATTTATTTCATTCATTTATTTTTAATTTGACCAGAGTGAAACAGAAAGAGAAAGACAGAAAGGAAAAGTGAAAAAGCTAGCTGCCAGGTCTGCGACTTGAACCTCAGTCGGCCATGAGGGAGTCCAGTGTCCTTAACCACCATACCACCTGCTAGCCCACATTTTGTTTTGTTTTTAAGTTGGACATTTTAGCAATATAGGTTGGATGAAAAAAACAATCTTGTTTAAAATTATGCTACAATTTTCTTTTCTTTTTTTAACCTATGAAAGAAAGCTGTTTTCACTAAATGAAATTCAAAACTACTCAGTGCAGGGCTGGGTTGGGCAGGCATGGGGAGTTGCTCCCTCCATCTTAGAAAGTGTTTAAATCATCTGCCCAAGAGGCTCATGAGGGGAATAACCTCCCAGGATTTAAAGACTGTGATCACAACAGCCAATAAGCTTTTAGAACCTTCTAGGAAACCACTCTGGCTTATGTCCCTGAAGACTCAATCATTTCTTACTGCAAGAGGAAGGTCTCAAATATATATTAGAATGTTTGGAGCACTTACCACTTTCTCTTATTTGTCTTTTCAATTTAATTATTTCCACTAGTACATTTGCATAGTTTTAGGGCTCTCCTCTCACCCCTCCCCCATATTCTCTTGAAATACCTTCTGCTAATGATGGAGAGTATATTCTGCTTAGGGAACTGGGTTTGGGGTTATAGAAAGAAGTGTCCCTGGGTGCTCGCTGTATGTCATGAGAGAACAGCATTTCACTTAGTTTCTGTTCCCTTTAGCAGAGAAACTCTGATGACTACAGCAAAGGTTGGAATTGCTAGACCAGTCTTTGGAAATAGCATACTACCTTTGAATATCTTAATTTTTATTCATTCTTTTATTTATTCATGCTGTTCTGAAAAAGAGAACTTGAAGTTGTTAGCTTTATGAATTAATTGCACTAATATTAACTTCGGTTGTTTTCTTTCTCATATTTAAGAAATGTATTTGAATTTCTTTCTCCCCTAGCCTTTTTTCATACATCACTTTTATCTGTTCTTCTCCAGAGACATGGCAATCTCTGATGACAAATAGCTTTTAATAAATCCTGAATTGATTACCAGATAGGAGACCTTAGCTAGAATCTCACCTTGGCCAGGTATCCTTTGAAGGGAAATTACTTTGCTGTGTTCAGCAGCCTGAGAATCAGAATCTCAGTTTGCGGAGTAATATGTGAGAATGACATAGTGATCTTGTTTAACTAATGACTATATCCACAATTCATTTGGTTCCACCAAACCTTACATTCATAAGCCATGCTTTGTTTTGCGAATGTACTTTCTGTAGGAATATAGTCATTTCTTACTAAAAAGATGACTGTCTCTCCTGTCTCCACATTTCAGTTACTATAATAATCATCCTAATTCAGAATTTATTAACTGACCTCCATCACCCTTCACTATTCCATCCTCCAAACTCTTATCAAACAAATCTTTCAAATAGAGGTTCTCTTTTCTTGCTTGGAAACCTTCAGCTTTTCTCTCTTACCTGATGAACTTGTACTGGCTTCCAAGGCTCTGCATAATAGAGCTTTAACGTTTCCAACCCTATATTCCACTCTCTCCACCCAAATGTCCATTAACCTCCCATGTCCATACTTTTGCTCATACTGCCTAGAATAGAGGTCAGTCGGCCAAGTATGTCCTGTGGGGGATTACTTTTTTTTTTTTTTAAGCTTGCCAACGGGTGTGTACTCACTGGAGAATGTGAGAAAACATCTCCTCTTCTCCCCGGTAGGGGTTGGTTATGCTGCTATCTCTTCTCTATTTCTCCTTCCTTTCAGAATTTTGGGCACACAGAGACATGCATGTTCAATTTTGGAAAAGAGAAATGTGGAGTATCTATGATTTGCTTTAGAGTAGAAAGAAAAAAGGAAGACAGGCAGCCTTGAGAAGTTCAGAGAGACCTTACTTCTGAGGTCCTTCTAATCTCCTTCAGTTCAAAGTACTGAGCAAGCCAAGGCATCATACTTCAGGGTAATGTGTTGTAAGCCCTGACACTATTTAGCAGCAAGGTGAGAAATGTGCTACTTTTTCTTTTCTTTTCTTTTCTTTTCTTTTCTTTTCTTTTCTTTTCTCTCTCTTTTTTTTTTTTGGAGAGATTTTTGCTATAGGGCGCGTGCACTCGCCAGACAGACAGAGAGAGACAGAGAGATAGAAAGCTAGAAATCAACCCCCAAGGAGGGATGGCCATGCCACAATCCCTTCTCCTCCTTTCTCCTCTCAGGATCTTGGGCATGCACACATACGCGCCTGGCATGAGTTTTAAGCCACCGGGTCCGGGACTTGAACTGTGGTCGACTACATGGGAGTCCAGCAACATAGCCATTACACTAACTGCTGGTCCCAAGAATTTGCTACTTTTGATGTGAGTGGTTGATTCAGATAATTCCTTCCAAGAATTAGTATGTTGGAATTTGGAAGTTTAATTTCTGGATCTGTGAAGATAAAAAGGTTTCCAACCAAAATGTAAGATCCAAAAATATATATTAGGAAAACTCATGTCATGAACTAGGAGGGTTTGTATTCTAGTTAAGGAAGGAAACAAAATGTTATAGACAGAAATGCAGTGCCCAGTTTTAGGTCTAAGAGGTAAAACAAGGCCATCATTAGGTAACATCATCAGAAGTTATAATATTGAAGAGAGCTCCAGACTCAGAGAAGAGGCAGGCAAGCAGAATGGATTGGGATGAAGGCTGTGCCTGGAATGAGAGCGTCAAACACATGGTGCCAGCTCCATGGGAAGGAATCTACAAATCAAGACCATGGAAGAGCGGCATTGTATGTATCCACTCAACATATACCAAATGTCTACACTCTATAGCAGAAACTGAGAGATTGGAAAGTGTAAAGGCATGAAGAGCAACTAAGGATACTAGAGACACTGTGGAAGGAGGGTGGGAAATAAGAAAGGGTAAAAAGGAGGGAATCAAGGAGAAAAAGAAAGAAGTAAAACAGTTTCAGGACATAAAAATTGAAAATGATCTGTTGATGATAATACATATGGTAATATCTTTGATTGAACCAATATACAGTGTATTCATGATGGGAAATTAATTTGGTGTGCTACAGTAATATACAGTGATTAACTGTAATAAATAAATAAATGGAAAAATAATTAATAAATAAACAAACAAAATGAGGATTCTCTAATGAGATTGAATCCAGAAATTGGGCTAGGTCTGTAGAACTTTAAGAATCTATAACACCTTCAGAGGTAACCAGGATATCATTGTCATACCTAAAAAAATTAACTGTTTTTATCTAATATCCCATCCATATTCTAATTTATGTGATTATTTCAAACATGATAAAAGATAACTTCTTTACATATTTTTATGATGACGTATTTTCAGAGACCATGATGGAGCCTAATGTTTATTGATTTTATGTTCTATCTGTGGGCATTGTCAATAGATTCAGAATCCCATGGTGATTGAAGTAATAGCATGATGTCATATCTGGACTCGGGTAAGGTCAGAAGCTGGACTGAGGTAACGTTTCATGGAAATATAAGACAGAAGCCTGGCCAGAACCACACCAGGGTGAGCAAGCAACTGTCTACATAAGGCTGTGAGAAAATCTTCCTCTTCTAAATTTCCCCCTGTAACTCCTCCACCAATCCCATCTGTTACACCTTCTATATTGCCTGGGCATAACAAGCACAGGCACCCTGAACAGCATAGGCCCAAACCAGGCAGGTATATCGCAGCCCAGTTTCATTTCTCACTATGTGATCTGCCTTCCTACCTTTTTGTTCCAAGCCATGAGCCATACATTTGCTTCTTGGCTCACCCTTTACTCCTCTTCATTCTGCTTTGACATTCTGACTCCTCTTTGGTTTTCCTTACACAGCTTCATTTTCTCTCGCCTAATTTCAGGTATCTTTATATTGGGGATCTCCACACTTTTCTTCATTGTGCTTGCTTCCTGCTCCTTAATAATTTCCCCCTGTAGCTCCCAAACTTCTACAGGTGACAGACCTTAAGCTCTGCTTCCAACTGCCTCAATGGCTCTTGGCACCCTGGTCATAATGACCCATCCACGGTGGGGCTTTGCAACTACTACCTGCATACCTTCATCAGTCTGTGTGTTATGACATTTCCAAGGATTGCTCAGCTCATGGAATTATCAAGGATTATAAACTAGATTCTTTCCGCAAGGATAAAATAAGAATCCAACCACACACACACACAAACACACACACGCACACACACACACACAACCCAGGATATAAATGCATTTGATTTGGGGTACCTCTTTTTTGTTTCTATAAAGAAGTACAACTAGTTTGAACAAAGTGAAACATCCACAAGGACAGGAAGCCCCAGAATAGCAGGTTCAATACCTTCTTAACACTTTAGCTGTGGAGAGGAGCTCGTCAGCCCTCTAGGGCCCACTTGATCACCATAGCAGAAGAGTCTTTGTGCCACAATTAAATACTCTTGTGTTTTATTCCTCACAGCGTCCTTGGGCTTACTTTAAGTTTCAGTGCAGCAGGCTTGATAAGGGTTACCACATAGCATCTTTATTTTTTTCCTATATTCATTCATTTGATCTTCCCCCCCCCCCAAAAAAATGTATTAGTTCTTTTGGTTTGATAGCAAAGCAAGGTTTGTGGTAAGATACATAGTACAAACAGTCATAAATAGAAACAGCTGCATTGCAGACTTACAAGCACACATGGACAACTCCACCTGTTGTTGTGACATAATCCCTATTTCCAAAGAAGCCACACTTAAGGCACCCATGAAAATAGATGGGGAGTACCCCATTTGTGAACTCTCTTAGGGACAGAAATTATACCCATTCTCAGAAAATTGTTTTCATATCTCAACACATTTAGGAAGTTTATTTCTCCGAAGTTCTTACTATGATAGGAGTACCTTTATTCCTATCACTTCTTTGGTGTAGACAGGAAGCATCCTCACTGTAACAAAGGCTTAACTGTTCAAATTACCCATCTCAGTGTTTTACTAGTTGATTTTGAAATGGCACGTGGATCTCAGTAAGCTAAGCACTATGGAAATAAATAATGTATATCTCTGTTTCTTAGGCATTTGTCTCTAGCCATATTGTGTGGATGAGAGATTTAATCAATTCCAACTTGGGCTCCGAGAGCAAGCCAGTGGTGCACTGTTACTACCTTTTGGTATTAGTATACTTCCTTCAGTACAATTCTTTTTAAAGTTCAGACCCACAGGAGAAAACTCCTAAGGCATCAGCTTGCACTTCCTGGCATTTGTTTACTCACATATCCCCTTGGTCCATTTCGGATGCACTCACTGATGCATTGCCTTCTTCAGAAATAAGCATATAAAATAATACTTTGATAAGTTATATACAGACTCGCATAGGCTTCGAATTCCTGAATAAGTTATTACAGGTAAGGAACATCTCTCAGACCCCTATATTAAAAAGTGAAGAGGGAAATATATTCTTTAAATCAGTTATAATTTTTTTATCTGAGTAGAAACTATTTTGTTGTGCAAATCAGTAACTATGTTCTAATTGTAATTCTATTCAAACAGGCTCTTCTGGAGCTGTTGGTTCTGGACTGAAAAAAGGTGAAACAGTTTCCCTAATACCAGGCAACAATTTAACCTTTCTGTGAGAGGGGCAGGCTTAATATGCATAAATCAAATGACAAGCCAAAAAGAGCAAAGAGGATCAATTTATTGTAAAACACACACATGCAAGCAGTGAATAGGTAAATGCATAATCAAACAAATAAAAAGCAAATAAGTAAAAAGAAAGAACGAAAGGAGGATGTATTTCACATAGTAATAAACCAAACTCCATGTAGCTGAATGAGACATCTTCCTCTTGGCTCTGGAGATCAGACCTTTCAAGGAGACATTCCGATAGGTCCAGAATGCCTTCAAGTTATCTGCTCTGAGGTCTGAGGACCTTACCATTCAGACAAGGGCTCCAGCTGTACCTGTTTTCTTCAGTCGATACTTGGCAAAGAGGGAGGTCACAGTAAGATGTGTTAAGATAGTAGTTCAGAGGTGTTTATATTTGAGCTCAAAAGACATGTTATCTCAGCTTCCAGATGTCAAAGTTGGGGAGGAAGAATGTTCCAGAACATTTTAGTTCATGCTGCACATTGGCAAAGTGGCTACCAGCTTATTTGGCTCCATTAAGGCAGGTATGACAAAGCAAAAATGCACGTGTTCAAAATAGAGTTAGTATTGGCAAGGCATAATCATGAATAAAATGTAAACTTTCAGATTCAACAAGAAACATAACACTGCAAATTACACATCATAACAAGAACCAGTTTTTAAAGTTTGTTTACTGAAGACTTGGGTATGCCAAATGTTTATTAAATGATCTTTTAATATTTTCAACAAGTTGCATAAATTAGACTTCCTAAATACAGATATATTTTCCAAGTGAAATTCCTTAGCATTTTTTTAAGAGATTCACATTTTAGCTACCCCCAAAATTTCTATTTGAACATTAAAATAATTTCTGAGTGGTCAGACATTTTTAAATAATTTTAGACAATGGAGCCCAGTGAGTGTCAGAAGATAAATGTATCTTTGGCACCCAACTTCAGTCCTTGAGGCAGAAGATGCAATTGTCCAATATGAATATGCTTCTCAAAATAACCATGGGCAAAACCGGCCCTGTGGTAAGTGAAAATATCTCCTACTAAAGACAATTGAGCTTCATACATATTTTGGTTTCTTAGTAGGACATGAACTTCAGTCTGTTGCATGAGACTATTCACCTAACTCATTCCTATTTTAGTTGAAGGCACGTTATCAAAGAGATAGTCTAAAGAAGTTACATGAGTTCACATTTATTTTTTATTTTCAATTTCTTTACACAGAAGGTTCTTATTTTTTAAGAGGAAAAGAAGCACATTTAATAAATGAATCAATTCATAGAAAAGCTCTGTGAGGCAGTTCATGTTGACAGAAAGATGGGTTTAGAAGGGGTGGAGTCGTGGAGACTGTCTCTCTGCACTCAAAATTCAGTGTGTGTTAATTTTGGAGAGAATTTATTTATGTTACCACTGCAAATGTTTAACTTATAAAAGCTATGCTGTGAAAGAGGGAAAGGCTGATGGGTAAGGCTCACCAGCAAAAATATCTGGTTCTTAAGTTTGTAATAAGCTTTAGTTTTTATAAAAGAACAAAAACACGTATTTTCAGGTTTAAAAAAATAAACAAATGGAGTGTTTTGTTTCTTTAAAACAGGAGTCTCTTAAATTCACATTTAAACTCAGAGTTGAAGAAAAATGATTCACTCTAGAACTGAATTTTGATTACTTTCTTTCACAAGGAACAATTAAAGCAAATACCATATCTGTCCAATGCAATAACTATTAGCCATGTGTGCTATTTACATTTAAATTATTCTGCCCCAACACATGGTAGCATGTGTTTCTGAGAAGAAGTTCTTGGCTCCACAGACTGAGATCACATGGGAGACTCAAGTCTGATTCCTAGTGTGGTGACCGTAATCCCAGTGACTCAGCGAGGTTAAGGCAGGAAGTTAAGAGCTCAAGGCTGGTCTGGGAAACATAGTGAGACCCTATCTGAAAAAGAGGTGACCGTGATGGCTCTTACTATAGTCTTAGGCTGAGACAGGAAGATTGTGACAGACTGAGAACTTGTCTTACAAAATAATAATGGGGCCAGCAGGTACATGGTGGTTGATGCACTGGATTCCAAAATGGCTGACCATGGTTTGAGTCTCGGACCTGGTAACTTGCTTTCTCACTTTCCCTTTCTTTCTCTCTTTGTCTCTCTCTGGTCAAATTAAATAATAATAACAAATAAAAAAATTCTTAAAAAATAAAAAAATACAAATTAAAATTATTTTAAATTAAATAAAATAAAAATTTTAGTTTCATAGTTGCATGTGCCACATGTCGAGTGTTCAATTGTCACATGCAGTAAAAAGTACAGGTGCAGAACACTGCCATCATCTTAGAAAGTTTTACTGGGGACCGGCAGTTAGTATAATGGCTATGTCGCTGAACTCCCATGTAGTCGACCGCGGTTCGAGTCACGGACCCAGTGGCTTAAACTCACGCCAGGTGTGTGTGCATATGTGCCCAAGATCCCGAGAGGAGAATGGAGAAGAAGGGACTGTGGCGTGGCTATCCCCCCAGGGGGGGATTTCTCACTTTCTATCTCTCTGTCTTTCTAGCAAGCACATGCACCCTATAGCAAAAACCTCTCAAAAAGAAAAAAAAAAAAAAAAGAAGAAAGTTTTACTGAACAATGCTATTCTACATCTTTACTATAAATAACAATATAAGGCCCATTAGAATTTTTCTCTAAATTCAGTGCATAAGAGAATATATAGGTAGTTCATTGGAAACAGTAGTTGCTTTTAAAAATGCAGAGGTACTTGAAAGGTCTTATGATACAAAGCTGGTGGGCTGGTCCCATGGCAGAGTGCTCTCACACTACTCACAAGAAGATGGATCCCATGTGGTGACTGCAGTTCAAATCCCTAACCCGGTTGGCCTGAAACATACTGGATATATATACAAGTGCCCAAGATTCCATAGGTTGGAAGACAGGAAGAAGGGGACTGTGGTAAGGCCAGGTCATGTGGAGAGTTTTCCTTTCACCCACTCTTTCTCTCATGTGATCACCTGTTCTATCATGAGTAAAGGAAAAAAATAAAATTAAAAGTGATGGAGTGAACCACCAAAGATTCAGTTTTTGTTTTGAATTATGTTGTTGGTAGTGGTGGTGGTGGTGACTTTTACTTTAGCAAGACAGATTCTGGAGATTCACCTGAATTATCCTACTCAAGATGACTGACAGTGTTTCCCATGAAAAATAATCTGGATTATTCTGAAAGGCAAGCAAGGTGTTTTCTGATGATGAATATGGGCTATGAATTGTGTGTTCTGAGTTAGGAAAGAAAGAAAACTGTTCCATCCCTCCCCTGCCTTCTCGAATTTTTGAGACTGTAAAGAAGACCAGTGGTTGAACATTCTACAAGGCACTAACCCTCGAATCAGTCCCAGCATAGCACCTGTTGGCAGATGACTTCAGTGGCATGGGCCCTTTGTGATATGTAGGGAACCCAGAGAAAGCACCCGAGATCAAGTGGAGCCACCTACAGAGGGAGCCTCAGGATGACTCATAACAAAAGTTGATTAAGGGTGACTTCCCTGCAGCTCTGAGTAGTTAGGTGGACAGTCAAGAGTGACAGCACGTGACAGCAAGGAACAATGGTCACACAGCAATAGCCAACCTTGAGATACAAAGTTCTTCCCCACATAGAAATAAAGTGGGTAGACCCCTTTGTTGAAGTGAAAAACCTACCATAACTTTTGGATGAATGCAAAGATTGGGGAACCCCCAAGAGTATATTTGTAGTAGTTCCTTCCAATATGGCAGGTAAGGGTTTAAGACAATTCTAATTTAGATTGGGAGAAAGAAAACAGATTTTATGTTTCTTGCATCCTGAATGTGATAGAGTACTTGATACTTACCTGAAGAAGACGTACTCTTACAGCACACCCCTGAGATTTTGCATAAATGCCTGCATTTAGAAATACTCCCATTGGCAAGAGACCAAAATAACTAGTAAATTAGCAGACAGGAGCTTCCACATTTCCAAGAAAATTAATTCAGAAATTAAAATAGT
Source organism: Tupaia belangeri chinensis (assembly GCF_000334495.1). Taxonomy (NCBI): domain Eukaryota; kingdom Metazoa; phylum Chordata; class Mammalia; order Scandentia; family Tupaiidae; genus Tupaia; species Tupaia belangeri. The sequence goes on from NW_006159883.1 coordinate 1,516,673, forward strand.
ATAGATTGAGCCAGCAGTGAGGAGGTTGAGGAGGCTGGATCCCACATGGCCAAATGTGTGGTTTGAGTCCCAGACACGGATCTAGTGGCTTGAAATTCACACTAGTATGTGTGCATATGTGCCCAAAATCCTGAGAGGAGAATGAAAGAGAAGGGATTATGACATTGTCATTCCCCCAGGGGGTGATTCTCTCTCTCTCTTTCTCTCTCCCTCTCTTGGGCAAACATGCCCTCTAGCAAACACACACACACACACACACACACACACACACACACACGAACAACAACAAAACCCCACAGTATAGTTGATTTCAAAATGCTTTTTTGAGCAATAAAATTTTAAAGTTATATTTAAATTTCAGCAAGTCATAACTTTTATTAGCAATTTTCATACCTATAATCCAGACATAAATAGCATATTTGTAAATATTAACTGTTTTGTTTAGCACGTTCTAAATTAGGTTTTTCAGTTCACTTAGGTTTAATCTGCATTGCAAATGATTGGTTTCTGAACATGGTTCTATATATAACAGACTTTGTATATGTGTTAAGAATTTGTGGTAAAAATTTGCCCCATCGTCAAATGAGTTAACTCACCTTCAAGATTTCAATGATGATTTCCTTCTTCTTGACTTAGATTTTGGAAAATACTACTGTTAATTTAAAACATTTCCATTATTGGCATAAAATAGCTTTTTTAAATGATAGTGATCTGATATAGTTGACTCATTTCAATTCACAGTGCTTTTTAAAGAAAATTAACTTCTTCACCTTATAATTACAAAAATATATCCACTTCTGCACATAAATTAATAATGTCTTAAATTTATAATGTATCAGATTTGTATCAATATGCATAATAGTTCAATGCTTTCTCATCCTTCCACTATGTTTTCCTATTCTCTGCAAGCTATCTACTACATGGCACAATTAGACATTTTTCTACCCAGTGCCTTATCAAAATTTGATATTGTTCAGTTAAAATAAAGGTTTCCCTTGGGATCAGAAGATGGCATAATGGTAGTTCACTTGACTCCCACATAGTCAAATGTGGTTCAAGTCCTGGATCTGGTGGCTTAAAATTCACACTGGGCACATGTGTAAGTGTGCTCAAAGTCCCGAGAAGAGAATGAAGGCAAAGGGATTGCAGCATGGTCATTCATCTGAGGGGTGATTTCTTGCTTTCTGTCTCTGGCTAGAGCATGCACCCTATAGCAAAATCTCTCAAATAAAACATTTTTTTAAATTAAATAAGGGTTTTATTGGAGTAAGCAAAGATTTATTAAATAAGACCCCTAAAATACAAGTAATTATTCCCCAAATAGACAAGTGGGATTACATCAAACTAAAAAGCTTCTACACAGCAAAGAAATAATTAGAGTGAAGAGACAATCATCAGAATAGGAGAAAGATAGCAAACTGTACTTCAAGAAAGAGATCAATAACCACAATAGATAGTAAACTCAAGCAGTTAAGTAGTTCATCTGCAAAAAAGAATAAGAATCTAATTTAAAAATAGGCAAATAAGCTCAACAGACAACTCTTTAAGGAAGACACACAAGTGGCCAAAATGCATATGAAAAAGAAAAGTTAAACATCTCTCACCACAAGAAAAATGCAAGCCAAAAACCACAAGGAAATATCATTTAACCCCAGTCAGAATGGGTATGATAAAAAATAAAGAAAGAATGACAAATGCTAATGAAGCTATGGTGGGAAAGAAACCCTACTAAACTGTTGGTGGGGATGTAAATTAGGTACATCCACTGCGGAAAACAATACAGAGGTTCCTTAAAAACCTACAAATAAAACTGCCAGCAATTCCATACCTTGGTGTTTACCAACAGATAGGACAACAGACAGAAAGACACTTGCACATCCATGCCTACTGCAGCATTATTCACAATTACTAAAGACAGAATCAACCTAAATGCCCAAGAATTTGATGATTCTATTGAAAAAAAAATGTGGCACCTATACACTGTGGAATATTACTCAGCCATAAGGAACAATGAGACCCTGTCATTCAATACAAAGTGAATGAATGCAGAAGATTTAATGCCAAGTGAAGCTGAACATGAAAGAAAAACACTGCATCCCTGCTCTATGTATGCAAATGTCTGCACTCTATGGCAGAAATGGAATGATCCAAAGATATAATCATATGGAGAACAAATCTAAATATCAGAGACTGTACAGAAAGTGAGTGAATAGTAGGGGGTGAGTTGGAGGGGTTCAGGGTAAAGACACTTAATAGACACAAGAATGTCAAATTCTCTGTTGAAAATAAAGCATATAGTAATATTCTTCATTTGACTATCACATACTGCATGCATACTTTGAAAAACCATGTTATGCTTGATAGAGATGTACAATGATTAAATGTAAACAAGATATCATAAAATAAAAATAAGAGTTTCCCAGAAGAAATCTTTATCAAAATATATATTTAGGTCCAACGTGTTAGGCCTCATTCAACATTGCTCAGTCTCCAAATTCTATTTCTCTGATTCCAAACTGAAATAAAGACAAGATGTGAAGAACATTCTCACATTTGAGCTAGCTAGTAGGCTATACTGGATTACTAAATGGATATATAATAAACAATAAGAGAGAGAAAGAGAGAACCTGATTCAACTTCAGTGCATTTATGAGAATACTGCAATTTGAAAATTCAGAAAGAAATTATTTTATTCTTTAACATAAATTATATTCTTTAACATAAATTAAATTATGGTTTAATTTTTAAATTTTTTTAATTTTTAGCCATGTGTGTTAGGAAATGGATATCAATTTATTTTTCCAATGCTTGGATGTTCTAACAGACAAGTGTAGAGGGTATTATCCTACCCAGAGGAGATGTGATTGTACCCCTGTCAGTAGGCGATGGTGAGTTTCATTTCAGATGTAATCAATATGTCTTCAACTGTGCCATCAGGGACTCAGATGAAAAGGAGTTCCTGAGGAAGAAGCACTAATACCCTGTAGGTGACCTTGGGTTTCAGGCCCCACTAGAGATGCCTTAGGTATTCCTGACTAATCAGGCCTATAATATCTTTGCTGTTGACAGAAGAATTTATTGATATTTTCAATTAACCTTAACTCAGTTCTTGGGAGATTTCACCTACCCATAGGGATTACTTCTTCAAAGTTTGGTTGTGGATAAAGCTCATAATGCACTAAGTGGGATAGGGTACCAGGAATGTATTTCCTTCTTTTCCAGAAGGTATGAATTCACCGAGTCACCTTTTCTTCCACCTAGCATTCCTACTTTTGACATGATATACTCCCCCCCCATCCTTTCCATCCCCTAATGTTCCTACTTTCTGCCTCCACCAGTAGATTCTCTACAAAACAACAACAAAACCCGAATAGCTTTTCTTTTTTTTAGAGAGGGGGATGGTTAACACACACAAAATTCCATCATTAAGATCTTATGCTAAAGGAAAGATTTGTTTACCTCTAAGAATTCAAAATGTACAAGTATTTCCCATGTCTTTCAACATTGTGATGATTTCATTTAAAGAAACAAGAGCAACATCTTAAAACTATCGTGATGCTACTACAAGACAAATGTTTTTGTTCTTTTTTTCCCAAGGAACACCACTGATGTGAATGGCCACTTTTATACCAAATTCTGGTCTCAGTTACAGAATATTTATGATGAGACAAATCTTGTACAATGAATGCAGGTAACTCTCCAGTTGACTCAGTCTGTCATTATTTTCCTTATGTATGAGTATCACTTTGGAACTTGAGCCAGTATTCAAAAGAGATTGTAAATTTAAACGATTACATCATCTAATGAAATTCCTATTTTTGGCTAGGACAAAAGAACTTCATCCAAAATTTATTCAGAATACATTTGAATCATTCTCGCTGTGTGACCTTGGAAAAATCACTTAATCTCTCTGCGGTTCCATTTTTTTTCAGCTGTGGAGTAACTATTACCTCATAGGCTTACTAAGCTTACTAAACAGGTGAACAGAGGCAAAGCGTTTAGATTTTCTGACACACAGTAAAATCTAATTTTTAACCATATACATATACACTGTATATATATATTTATATATATATTTTTTTTTGGGTGGATATGTGGACTACAGTAATTTTCTCTTAATTTTCTAGAAAGCACATGTGCTCACTGGAGAGAGACAGAGAGAGAGTGAGAAAGCACTCTCATGGGGGATGATCACAGCATAATCCCTTCTCCATTTCTCCTTTCAGGACTCTGGGCACACATGCATACATGGCCTGGCATATTTTTTAATCCACTAGGTTTGGGAGACAAACTGTGCAGTCAGCCATGTGGGATTCAGCTGCCTTAATCACCATACTACTGAGCTGGCCCTAATACAGTGTTTTTTTTAAAAAAAAAAACATGCATACAGTCTATAATGATCAAGTCAAGAACGCGTATGCACTCATTTTCATTCACATTTAACACTACATTATGCTGTTGACATTTGCTATTGCTACTAGCTTTTTTTCAAATATGTATTAAATTGTCCACATGTTTTACTCAGCTTTAGTACACTGTCGAATAGTATCTTCCCCTTATTTACATGCATTCTTACATACATTAAAAATTTGTTTTACAAAAAATCCATTTACCCTTCAAGCAGTTTCTGGTATCTGCCATTACTCTACTTCTATGCTGTTGAGTCCTTCAGTTCCTACCACAGTTGGTAGACATTTAGCATGAGTTGAGAGGGGACATATAATATTTGTCTTTCATAATCTGGCTTATTTCACTTAGCAATATATCTTCTAGGTTCACCTATTTTGTGTTAAATTGCAGAATATTATTGTTCTTTGTGGCTGCATAGTATTCTATTGTGTTTATGTAACATGCTTTCCTAATCTATTCATCTGATTTTGGGGCACTTACGTTGATTCCATGACTTAGCTATTGTGAATGACGCTGCAAAAAACATGAATGTGCAAATGTTTCTCCAACTCAGTGATTTCCTGTCCTTTGGCTATGTATCCAATTGTGGCTAGGCCAAATAGTTTCTAGTTTTCAATTTTTGAGAAACATCTATATTGTTTTCCACAGTGGCAGTACTAATTTACACTCCCAGCACCAATTTACAAGTGCTCTCTTTTCTTAGCAACCTTGTCAGCACTCGTTATTTCTTTCTTTCTTTTTTAAATTTATTTATTATCATCATAATCTTGTTTATATTAGATTACATTGAATCACATATAACTTTACAGTGTATTACATTTCTTTTTCCAGAAGGAATACCATGCATATCAGTCAATACAGTGGCATTAAAATCCCCATTTCATCATCTAATAGCTTTTCATTATTTTCCCAATTATTATTTTTTTCTAATTATTTTTATAAAACAGTCAATTACTATTTCTCGTTTTGCTTGTCAACATACTTTGCCCATCATGAAATACTTCTCAGACCAATCCAGTTGAGAATACTATACATGTCATCATCAACAGTTAATAACCCCTATCTGTTTCTCACTAACGTCCTGTCTCTCTATTGTTCACTTGCTATCTTTCTCTATCCTCTTCTCTTCACTTACCCCATTCCACACTGTCCTATTCTCATTAAGTACCTTCACTGTGTTTATGTCCTCCGAATTTTTGCTCTCTATTATAGAGTGCGGATAGTTGGTATATATTGAGTGGATACATACAATATCTTTCTTTCATAGCCTGGCTTACTTCACTCAGCAATAGATCCTCCATATCTGACCATTTTCTATCAAATTCCAGGGTCTTGTTATTTTTTATGGCTGGGTAGTATTCCATAGAGTATATATACCACACTTTTCCAATCCATTCATCGGTTTGTGGACATTTAGGTTGGTTCCATGTCTTGGCAATTGTGAATAATGCTGCAATAAACATTGATGTGCAAGCACTTTTCTGACTGAGCGTTCTCCTGTCCTTTGGGTAGATACCCAGAAGTAGGATTGCTGGATCAAATGGTGGTTCTATTTGTAGATCTTTGAGGAACCTCCATATTGTTCTCCACAGTGGCTGAACCAGTTTACATTCCCAACAGTGTAGGAGAGTTTCCTTTTCACCACCACCAATGCTTATCACTTTTTATATTTTTAATCTTTGCCATTCTGACAGAGGTTAGGTGGTATCTCATTGTGGTTTTAGTCTGCATCTTCCTTATGATGAGGGATGTTGAGCATTTCCTCATATGCTTTTTGGCTGTTTGTATGTCTTCCTTAGAGAGATTTTTGTTCAGCTCATTTTCCCATCTTTTAATATTTTTTTTTAATGATAGCTATTCTAGCTGAGGCTAAGTGATATCTTGTTGTGGTTTTGATTTGCATTTTCCTTGTGATAGGAGATGCTGAGCATTTTTTCCATATGTTTCTATACATTTGTATATTTTCTTTTAAGGGTTATCTGTTCAGATCAAGTGCCCATCTTTGATTGGGTTATTAGCATTTTTTGGTGAGCTGCTTGAGTTCCTTACTTACCTATTTTCGGTATTATTACTCTTGTTGCAGTGGTCTTATTTATTTAAGAAATAGTTTTATTTTTCTATATATGAAGCCAAGAAGACTGAGCTCTGTGTCTTTTTAAAATTATTATTATTATTATTAGTAGTAGTAGTAGTAGTAGTAGGTTTTTGCCATAAGGAGTATGTGCTTTCTGGAGAGAGGCAGAGAGAAGAAAAGTAAGAAATCACCCCCTAGGGGATGACCACACCGCAATTTCTTCTCTTCCATTCTTCTCTCGGGATTTTGGGCACACAAATAAAATCACCTGGAGTGATTTTTTAAGCTTCTGGTTCTGGGACTGAAACCACAGGGAAGTCCAACATCTTAATAACTACACCACCTGCTGACCCCAGGATTTTATTTACAATTTTTTTTTGCCTACTCCAATATCTTAGAGTGCTTCTCTAGTGCTTTCTTCCAGTAGTTTTATGGTTTGAGGTTTTTTTCTGTCTATTTGTTTGTTTTATTTTTGAAGAAGTCTTTGCTACAGGGCACATGCGCTTGCCAGAAAGAACAGAGACAGAGAGACAGAATGCGAGAAATTACTCCCCAGGGGGGATGGCCACACTGCAATCTCTTCTCCATTCTAGAATAAACTGCATAGTGGCTTAATCATGCATGTTATCATCAATCATTTTCCATTTTGCTAGATATGATTTCTATCCTTTTACATTTATCGAGGCTTGTTTTCTCTCCTCTTTTCTGGTCAATCTTAGAAAATGTCCCATGTGTCACCGAAAAGATTATATATTCTGTGCTTGTTGGATGAAAAGTTCTGTAAATGTCTGTCAGGTCCTTTTAGTTTATGGCACCATTTTAACTCCAGTGCCTGTTTATTTTTTGTTTTGAATATCTGTCAAGCAGTGAAAGTTGGGTGTTGAAATCCCCCACAATTAATGTGCTAAAGTCTTATGACACCTTTAGTTCTAGCAGTCTTTGCTTTATGTATTTATGTGCCCAGATGTTGGGTGAATAAATATTTATACTTGTTATATCTTCTTGGTGAGTTGATCTCTTTCAGTATTATATAATAATCTTTCTTGTATCCTTTACAGATTTTATGTTGAAATCTATCTTGTCTAATTAGCTGGAAATAAGTAATGATCTCTCCTGGATGGGTGACACACAGAAAGATGTAGGTTGAGGAGGTTTGACACAGGGGTGGCTAATTGTTTAGGTAGCCTTTCATGTGCAATGCCTGGCGATAGAAGAAGCTATCTGCTCCAGTACCTGATTCTCTCCATATCTATAGCATCCCTCTGTAGGTAGTTCCATGTAGGCCATCATGGTAGAGGTTTTTATTGGTACAAGAGGGTACTAAACACAAAACTGCAAACCTGAGTGGCAACTATGTACGACTGCGATACAACTGGAAGGTGAGACTGGAGCTGTACACATCTGCTCACTGGATTTCAGAACTGGGCAGGAGCTCTGACTGTGAGATTGTGCAGAAAATGCACATCTATGGCAGCACAAGTTGTTTGGGTCCAGAAGTGCAAGTTGCATGGGTCTCTTGGCCTGTGCATGTCTTTGCGGCTGGGGCTAGGGATGCAGTTTCCATGTATCTGCAGGACCAGAAGGCAGGGCCACTTGGGTCCACTAATGTGTGCACATTTGCACAGCTGGAGGCAGGTACTGGTGCTACACTCAGTTGTGGCCCAGTGAGATTTTCTCACACCAGCCTGCAGAACCCAGCCCCTGGGACTGGAAAGTGAGTAGAATAATGTACAGTGTTTTCTTCCTTCAGAGAAAATAGACCTTTTGCACTCTCATCTTTCTTAGCAACCTCTTCCCATTCTTCCACCCGCACTCACTATTTAGAGAGGTCCAGAGATGCTGCTCTGTAGAAAGCAACAGAGAATGCAGAGAGCTACTCCTGGCGTCCTGGAGTGTGGGGGGAGAATAACAGAAGTATAGTCCTGGTAGTCAGTTGAGGATAATGTCTTGAGCTGGCTTCCAATGTGGCACTGTGTGCCTGTGGTTTTTAGTGGATAAAGGGAGTTCAGCTCTCTTTCTGGATCAGCAGGACCTTGCAGTTTCCCCAAGGTAAGTTTGCAATCTCTGTCCTTCTTGGTGCACTCTTCCAGTTGGAAAGTACTGGGGTCCGAGGAAGCAAGGAGCTTTGGAGAATAGTCCAAATCATCTCTTCTCTGATGTGGAAGGCTTTAATCATCTCTAATTCCTTTCTGATTCCAGACAATTGACTTCTTTCTGTCTTCCACTTTAGGCTCATCCTCAAAACTTACCTACTCTTGTCTTCTATTAGTCTCACCTCACTCCTCTGCTTCAGGTGTAGCCATCTTTGCAAATTTTTTTGACTTTCCTACTGAAAAGAAGACACATTGGATATCCCTAATTGGCCATTTTGCCCACCTCCTCCAGTTAGGTAATTATGAAGACATATTTTACATGTATTTGCATTTTTCAATATAACTGTCTTAAGTAAAATATAAATTCCTTCTGTAAATAATTTCCTTTTAGAATAAAAATGTATTTTGAATATATAGATTATCTTTGGAGGATGAAGATAGAGATAAACATGAGAGAGGCATACACTCAAAAATCTTTTTTATTATTTTACAAAGATAATTATTTTAATCAAATTCTTTATCTCTCTCTCTCTCTCTTTCATTTATTTAATTTTTTTTCCGAAATTAAGCTTCACACTCAAAAATCTTAATGTTAGCTCATAAATGCTACTTGGGTCTTAAAATTTTTTATTTTATTGATCAGCATAAAGGTAGTCACTATTAAATACATTAGAAGTTTATTGTATTTATTTTTAATTTATCTTTATATCTTTTTGGTAATGTTAAATTTCTTTAAATATACTTTAAGTTATAAGATAATTCTCTGAAAGTCTTATTCATTTTATTTTTTTAATTTTTAAAAATTTATTTTATTCAACTTAATTTATCCATTTATTATTTATTTATTTATTTTATTTGACCAGAGAGGGACAGAGAGAGAGAGGGAAAGTGAGAAAGTAAGCTGTCAGGTCTGGGACTCAAACCATGGTCAGCCATGTGGGAGTCCAGCATCCTTAACTACCACACCACCTGCCAGCCCCATGTCTTGTTCATTTTAAATCCTCAGGCTTGGAATTTATGGTTTTTCCATAATGACATATTGGTACTTATCTAACTTTCCTGTGTTAAAACACTAGCATAATGAATAAAATATTTGAAATCATCTTTAGATATTAGACTAGGTAATAGTCCAGGACTCTTACCTCTGAGAAATAGAAAACGAGCAAACAAAACCCTACCATTATCTAGATTTGTTGTATAGAGAAACTTTCAGGCCCTACTACAAAGAGAACCCTAGCAAGCACAGTGGTCTCACTGAACTAGGGAGGCTGAGGTTGGTGGAAGTTGTGGCTCAGAAAACAAGAGAAAAGGGGAATACACAGGATAAGAGATCTAGAAATCTTTGGTGTTATCCCTTAGAACCATGGGGTAAATATTAACTGTACATGCATAGGGTAAGATTCGATTAAGACAGAGACCAGGAACTATAATCTGAAAAACCACTACAGCTTCCACAAGATTGAAAGAGATTCAAATTCTGCACTTAAGCCAGAGTATAAAGATCTTGAAACAACTGGGGAATTCAAACAAGGTTCCAGAATGGCCCTGTTTTAAGACTAGGGTTGGACTGGCCCTATAACCTGGTAGGTAAGGGAAGCTGGTCCCCACATGACCAATCAAATGGATCTAGTTGCATTATCATTGTGCCACCATCTGCCATTGGGTCAAATTGTTTGAAAGGGTGGTCATATTGTTTCTATCAAGAATTTTCTGTCTACTTATTCTATCACTACTAAAAAAAGGAAAATTGAAATAAAAAATATAATTTAAGTTTATTTCTCATATCAGTTCTGTCATTTTTGCTTTATCTATTTTCAGCTCTGTTACCAAATAAAGACATATTTTGGGATGTATGTTTTTTAAAAGGATAGAATCTTTATTATTTACATAAAATACCAGAGGTATTTTTGCCAATACTTCATATACTTGAAGATTACTTTGCTACTACAGCTCTCTCTTTTTAAATAATTTCTTTCCTAAGAAAGAGAGAGAGAAAAGGGCACCCTCCACAGGGTCTCATCATGCCATGACACTGCCCCCAGCCCTCTAGCTTGTCAGGATTCTGGGCACTCATGTTCCTGGTATGTTTCAGGTCAACAGGATCCAAATCCATGCTTGGCCATGTTCCTTCCAGCACTTGTGTTCAGAATGCTATATTCTGAGCCATCAACACTGGGCTACCAGCTTTCTTACGATTAGAGTATGTATTTTTAAAGTATCTTTCTCTTTCTTTTTCTTCTTTCTTTTCTTCCTCTCTTCCTCTTTCTTTATTTTTCTTTCTCCTTTCTTTCTTTCTCATCTTCTTTATTTCACAAGAGAGAGAAAGAGAGACAGCAACCCCAAGAGGGTTCTGATGCTGCAATTCAGCCCCAAACTTCAGCCAATCCTGAATCATTGACCTGTATGATCCTGCAGTACTGAGGGAGGTCTCTATACTTGAACCAAGAACCTTTCCATGTGAGATTGTCTCTCAGAGCATTGCATTTTACCATTATGTTACTATCTGGCCCCTTATTCTTAGGATTTTTATAATATTTTTTTCTAATTTTTTTTGATGTTTCAGTTTTATCTAGTTATAATTCACATACTGTAAAATTAAGCCCTTTAAAGTATGTGAGTTTTTACTATATTCAGTTATGCAAGTAGCACCACTTCCTTCGCTCTAGCTTCTTTTAACTGATTTCATTCACAGCAAGTTTTCCGGGGTAAGGCAAATATGGCTACCAGAAGCCCAATGATTATGCTTTGTTTAACGATCTCAGTAGGAAGCAAACACTTCTTCCTATGTAAGTGTGGCAAAAGTCTAAAGTCTAATTCTCATTACAGTTATCTGAAGAATATGATTACTCATTAATTGTGCCTGGGGCATGAAATATGCTGCTTAGTCAAGCTAGGGCCAAGTGCCTGTCTCTAGATCTAGATCACTCCAGGCCCACATGAACTACATAGACTGAGATTTAGAAAATGTTACCCCCAGGTATTTTTTCAGGATACAGATATCACTACACTGTGAAAAGCCAAGCATCCTGGACTCCACTCTGGGTTTCATTCTCCCACAATACTCTGTTACAATGCAGCATTTGGGATAATGTGCCGTAATCCAGAGGGCCATCTGGTTGTCTGTTGCCAAAAAGTAATGAAAATGTTCTATTGTTCTTCTCCCAAATAGGGCTTAACCCAGTGGCAGAGCTGATTAACTAAGATGATATCATTGTTGTGAAAACTAGACACGTCTATATAATTTTCTAATAAAATAAATTTATAGAGCTAAGCAAAGCATATATAGACCTAGTAAAAGAAAGATAATTTTTACCACTTTTTTTAAAAAGAATTATTTATTTTATTAACCCTTTATTATTCTTTTTGTTAGAGTTTTTTTGTTTGTTTGTTTGTTTGTTTTTTAAGAGGGCTTTGCTATAGGGCGTGTGCTCCCCAGAAAGACAGAGAGAGACAGAGAGGCAAAAAGTGAGAAATCACCCCCCCACGGGGGATGGCCACGCTGCAATCCCTTCTCCATTCTCCTCTCGGTATCTTGGGCACACACACACATGCGCCCAGCATGAGTTTAAACCACCAGGTCTGGGACTCGAACATGACTACATGAGAGTCTAGTGACATAGCCATTATGCCAACTGCTGGTCCCTATTATTATTATTTTTAATTTGTTACAGGTCACATGTGCTCACCAGGGAGAGATGGAGGATGGAGGGGAGTGAGAAACCAAGTCACTAGGTCCAGAGCATGAGCTGTGGTTGGCCATGTGGGAGTCCAGCACCTTAACCACTATGCCACCCACTGGCCCCTCAAACCACTTTTAATCGTTTCATCTCAAAAAGAACAATAAAAATGAAGAGAAAAGGAAGTTAAAAAAAAAGGGGGGGGGAAGGTTAGAGAACTATATATGTAGAACACAGTTTTTTACTCAACATATATCATTGACAATATTGACAGTCATTTTCAACTGTCAAAAATGTAAGTAGAACAGCTCCCTTAGTATAGGGAAAGGCAGTATTAGTAAGCCTATCTGTCAATCAATGCTTGCTTGGTATACAGCTCCCTTAGTATAGGGAAAGGCAGTATTTATGGGGAAAAGCTGAGACAAAAGTGTTTCAATTAGAAAATATTTATATTTGCCATAAATTGTAAAACCAAAATTTTGAGAATATTATACTTCTATGGGTTTTTTTAGTATATTTCATTTAATAAGCTGGAATTACATTTTTCTATGTTTGGCTTTACAAAAATATGTATTTTATCATGAAAATAGAAAGTCCACCATTAAATCTGTTATTTCGCATTGAAGAGACCCTTTCGTATTTCCAATTTTGTCTATCATCAAGACAGTTGCTGACATCTTTATTTCAGGCAAGAAATAGTGGGGGGTAGAGAAACGACTTGCATGTCACAATATATTGTGTTGTCAGAAAAGTCACGATGTAGTTTTTCTATGTAAAATGTGTCATGACTTTTTCAACAACCCAGTACACATAGATACATGACACAAAATTGTAAACTTCACTATAAGTGAATTTAAAGCCAAATAATTTTATAAAAATGTACCATTTGTAGGAGATTATAAGGAAAGGGCAAAAATATTATGAGATATTAGAAGATACAGAGGAAAACCTTCTAAAGAAGTTGGGCAGTTTCAAAACATAATTGCAAATCCTTGGATGCTCCCCCCATGAAGTGATGGGATCCAGGTTTTCTCTTCCTGAATTTGAGTGAACTTATGACTAGTTAAACCAATAGAAGTCAGATGTAAGCCTGTGTGACTTTCAAGGGCAGGACTAATCTTCCTGATCATTGCAACACTAGCTCTCACAGGAGCAATGAATGGAGACCTGAAACCACATAGGCAAGGCTCCACAGATGCACTCCAGTCAGCAGCCCCAGCTAAGCCATCTTCCAACTGTCTCCCACCAAGGCACCAGTTAAACATGTCATTCAGTCTTGGACCCTCAGAGCATCGGCTAAACATAGAGTGAACTCCATTGACATCATGCAGAACAAAAGAATCACCTGGCTAAACTATGCCCAAATTTGTGACCCCTAAAATCTTGAGATAACGTAAAACTTGAATAGTTTGTAAGAGGTAAGACATTTTAATATAAATAATACAATTGCTTTTTTAAAAATGACATAACAAATGCTTTTTAATAATGATCAAGGATAAATACTCCAGAAATATTATAGCAATAGGGATCAGCAGTTGGTGTAATGACTATGTCGCTGGACTCCCATGGTTTTGACCATGGTTTGAGTCCCAGACCTGGTGGCTTAAACTCACGCTGGGTGTGTGTGCATGCATGCCCGTGATCCCAAGAGGAAAACAGAGGAGAAGGGATTGCAGTGTGGCCATCCCCCCTGCGGGGGTGATTTCTTGCTTTCTGTCTTTCTGTCTCTCTCTGTCTTTCTGGCAAGTGCACACGCCCTATAGCAAAAAACTCTCA
>NW_006159883.1:1531652-1541404 GCF_000334495.1 Tupaia belangeri chinensis
GCACACGCCCTATAGCAAAAAACTCTCAAAAAAAAAAAAAAAAAAAAAAGAAAAGAAAAGAAAATTACAGCAATAAACTTATAGAGTGATTTTTAAAATTTTGTTTTCTTTCATGATTCTCAACTTTTACATAAGTTTGAGACTTATAAAAGGAACAACTTGAATCTATTAGCAGAGTAAATTGAAGAAGAAATAAAAGAAAAAATACAGTAGTATTTCCTAAAATAATTCACAATTAAATGAAACTTCTTATACATACCAAGTTCTAGCAATCAAGAAGATAAATAGAAGATTGCAAATTGTATTTTGGGTTTTTTTCTGCTTTAGTTAAAGAGAGATAAGTTATAATTAAGCAAGTCGATATTACCATTTTGTTGAAAAAAAAATCAAGCCATGTCAAGTCTTATCACTGTGACACAGATATTTACAACCCTCATTTTAGGCAAAAGATATCAGAAACATATATAGGATTAAACGAGAAACGCCAAAATCTAAATAAAAATACAGGTACCTCCCACTTCATGTTACTGCATGTTGGCAAAAGTTATGTATGTTTTTGATCTGTAAGGTTCTGGGAGTCAAAAAGAGCCAACAGAGGGACCAGAAATTGGCGTAATGGCTATGTCACTGGACTCTCATGTAGTCGACCGTGATTCAAGTCCCGGACCCGGTGGCTTAAACTCACACCGGGCACGTATGTGTGCGTGCCCAAGATCCCGAGAGGAGAATGGAGGAAAAGGGATTGCGGCGTGGCCATCCCCTCTGGGGAGTGATTTCTCGCTTTCTGTCTCTCTGTCTCTGTCTGTCAGGCGAGCGCACGTGCCCTGTAGCAAAATCCTCTAAAAAAAAAAAAAAAGTCAACAGAGATAATTAAAATTATCTTCAAAAGTATTTTACCATAGAACATACTTTTTTCTTTTTTTAAAAAAGAATTATTTTATCCTATTTTATTCATTTATTTATTTAAATTTGACCAGAGAGGGACAGAGAGAGAGAGGGGGCAAGTGAGAAAAGCAAGCTGCTAGGTCCAGGACTCAAACCACTGTTGGCCATGTGGGAGTCCAGCACCCTTAACCACCACACCGTCTGCCAGCCCTGCCATAGGACATATTTTTCTAATCTCTTAAACTATAGTTAGTTCTTTTCTCAGAGAGTATCTATTTGTTTATTTTTCAACTCAAATGTGCCATTGAATCCACTGAAATTTTATTTTAATTTCTTGAACTCGGCCTCTTAATGTGAAATGTAATACTAAATTTAAACCAACAGACATTTGAAACCCCCTGATGTCCTGCCATTAAAGCATAACAAGTTAGTTAAATACATGAATGTGTAGAAATACAAACCAAAAGATAAAACTTGTCTCGTATTTTTCTGTAAATCAGAAAATTGAAAATAGAACAGAGTCCACAGAATTCATTTATGTTCTGGTTAAAGATAATATAGTGGATCAAAACAGTTCTACCATGAAACGAACTACTTCATACGAAAAGGAAATTTTGTAGATAACTGCAGCATGGAGTTGAATAACAGGTTCATGCACCAAAATCCTGATTACAAACCTACCAATTTGTCAATACTGTAATTCTCACTTCCAAAACAATAGGAAGTTTTACTGTTTAAAATTTAGTTAAGAACATTAAAATTTATGAGATTTTACATTTAGATTGATTTTATTTAAAATTATATTTCTAAATAATTCAATTTAGAATTGAATCAAATCATACTTATCCTCCCTACTATTATGTCTTTGAATCTTTCAATTTCTGCCATAAAGTGCAGACATTATGGTATATATTGAACAGGGACATACTGTGTTTGTGTTCATAGTCTGGCCTATTATTTATTTATTTAGTTTTTTGGAGAGGTTTTTGCTATAGGGTGCATGCGCTCGCCAGACAGACAGACAGAGACAGAGAGACAGAAAGCGAGAAATAAAAGACCCCAGAGGGGAGGGCCATGCCGCAATCCCTCTCCTCCATTCTCTTCTTGGGATCTTGGGCACGCATGCACATGCACCCGGCGTGAGTTTAAGCCACCGGGTCCGGGACATGAACCGTGGTCGACTACATGGGAGTCCAGCGACCCAGCCATTATACTAACTGCTGGTCCCAGTCTGGCTTATTTTGCCTAGTATTAAATCTTTTAGATTCATCCACTGTACTGAATGACAGAGTCTAACAGTTCTTTACAGCTGAATAATGTTCCGTGATGTCTGGGGCCAACAGACGGTGTGGAGGATAAGGCAACTATATCCCACATAGCCAACCTAGTGGTCTGAGTACCTGATCTGGCAGCTTGAAAAACGTGGGGCCGGGAACCAGACTCGGCAGCTTACTTTCTCACTCTCTCTCTCTCTCTCTCTGTCTCTGATCAAATTAAATAATAATAATAAGTAAATAAATTAATAATTCTTTTAAAACAAACAAACAAAAAGCAAAATCCTGAGAGAATGGAGGAGAAAGGATTGTGGCATAGCCATCCCCCCTGGGGTGGGGGGTGTCATTTCTCACTCCCTTCCCTTTCTCTGGTGAGTGCACACACCTTATAGCAAACTAAGTGAAGAAAAAATCCATAGTGCATAAATATCACATTTTCTAATCTAGTAATCAGTCTTTGGGCAGTTAGGTTGATTTCTTAGTAATTATGAATAATGCTACAATAAATATGGATGTTCAAATGTCTTTCTGACTTAGTGTTTTCCTATCTTTTGGGACATACACACACCAAGGAGTGTTATTATTGGGTCATATGTTAATTCTATTTGCAAATTTTTGAGAAACCTCCAAATTGTTTTCCACAGTGACTGTAATAATTTATATTCCCACCATCAGTGTAGGAGGGTTCTCTTTTCTCAAAACCTTGCCAGCACTTATCATTCTTAATGTTTGTTGCTGTTGCTTGTTTGTTCGTAGCCATTCTGACTGGAATTAAGTAGTATCTTGTTGTGGTTCTGATTTGCATTTCTTTTATGATAAGAGATGTTGAACATTTTTTCATATGCTTTTTGGCCATTTGTAAGTCTTCCTGTGAGTGTTGTCTGTTCAGCTCTTTTGCCCATTTTAAAACTGGATTATTAGTTGTTCCACGGTTGACCTGCTTGTATTCCCTGTATATTCTGGTTATTAATTTCTCATCTGACACATAGCTTGCAAATATTTTTTCCCATTCTATAGGTTGTGTCCTCACTGTAATTATTGTTTTCTTTGCTCTGCAGAAGCTTTTTAGCTTGATGTAATCCCACTTACATTTTTTGAGAGTTATTGACTGTGCTTTAGGAATTTTTCTTAACAAATCTTTGCTACTCTAACGTCTTCAGATGTACCTCCTGTGTTTTCCATTAGTATTTTTATAGTTTGAGGTTTTGCATTTAGGTCAGATCCATTTTGAGTTGGTCTGTTAATGGTGAGAGATAAGGGTCCAGTTTGATTCTTCTGCAGGCAAATATCCAGTTCTCCCAGCACCATTCCTTGAAAAGACTTTGTTTTCAGGAATAAAATAAATTTTAAACTTTTCTGCCTGTCAACCCTGTTTTCTCTAGTTGTGATTTAACATTAGGACTATAGAAGTAATGCTTCTCTTCCAATTACTCTTATTTAAATAAGTTAAATAGTTTTATTTTCTTCTCTTTATTTTTTTAATCAGTGTCAAAAATCCAACAGCATCTTTAGGAAAATCTTGGCAAAAAACTGACTGGCCTGAGACCATGTGGGAACGCAAAAGAAGTGTTTCTGTTCTTAGCTGGAGAAGATCCAGAACCAGCCTGAAGAATTGTCTTTTTTCATGCTGCAATCTCATTTTAGCAACATGCTCTGCCATTTGTCTTTTTTGCTGGTAATTTCAGTGAGGAGGACACCTGGAAAGGGGAGTTCAGTTTATTGTTCATAATGAATTAGCTTCAGAATACCCAAGAAAGTGAGGAGTTAGTGTATAGAAACTCGATCTTGTTTACTGAGAAGGGGTACATCTCTGTAAACTCTATAAACACATTCTAACATTGCTATTTTCACGGGTGACTCCCACTCTAAATTACATATATTCTTCCCAATACACCAAGATAATAGTCTACTATGAAGTCTTTACAAATTCCTCTTACCTAACCTTACATAAGTTATCATAATGCCAATGAATATGTAGTGAATAAATAGGAAGAAAAACATTTTATTAGAGATGTCTTCAGAGCTAACTATCTGTGAAAAATGTATATTCAAGTTTCCACTGGCAGACATTCTAAACTGAAAGCCTGGTTGAAAGTGTTGGCTACATTATTTTATAAACTCTCATAGCCATTTTTTATGTGGTGGCTGTGTGATAACAAACTGTCTCTGAATCTCTTAATGGTAGGGAACTGAAATGCTATAAGTTACTTGATTATTCTCTTAATGGTAGGGAACTGAAATGCTATAAGCCATTTAATTATCTGGTTTTTAAATTTCTAATACATTTTTTGATAATTTTTTTCACAAGAACTTTAGCCATTTAATAGAAAATAGTACTCTAAAATAAGTTAAAGATATGACTTGTAGAATTGTGAATGTCTTAAAGAGGAATTGAGATACCTAAATTGTATAACTCTATACCCATTGCTCAATAAAACAATCCCATGTAATCTGCAAAAGAGGTAGGATACATTTGGAGTTCTTTTCAAGTGGAAAAAAAAAAAACTAGCTTAAGCTCAAAGGGTAAATTATTGGCTCATGGAAATTAAGGGAGGCTCAAATCAATACAAACATAAGATATTTGTTGAAGTAGATGGACCTCAGGAGCAAAAATCAGGGAGTCTCCTCACACGCTGTCTTCCATCTCTGTTGCCCTGAGTGTTGGCTTTATTCTCTTACCCCAAGGGCTGACTTTGTCTATATGGGAGGAAGAGTATATCTTGCAAGTTCCCAAATATTATATTTGTATATTTCACTATAGAGATACTGTCTTAAAGCCCTCTGTGTTTAAGCCAAAAAATTCTTAACGACTTTAAGACCTGGTTCAATAACTTGTGCCTCTCCTCAAGAGAAACAATGAGAAATATTGATCACTTTTTTTATGCAAGAGTAACAGTAATAAATTACACCTCAATAAAGGATATTATTCTCCTCCATTCTATTTTTATTGGTTATTGTAATAGATTATCCACAGTCAATTGGTTGTGTCACTACAAGATAGTTCTCTTTTCCTCTAATGCTTTCCCAAAGATTCTGCCATAAGCTGTAAGACAGAAATAGTATCTTTAACAAAGCAGTCTCAGAGCCTTGTGGGATGGACTGAACTATTCAAAGATAAACCTCTGGATACTGGCTTCTGAGCTGCCAAGGTTTAGACAACTTTCAGACTACCAAACAACTGATTTGAGAACTCCATGACTGTTTTTAATCCAGAAGGAGATAAATAATGATAAAAGACTGGTGATTCAAAATCCAGTGGTATAAAATTTAAACACAGGGCCTGCTGGTGGCATGGTGATTAAGGTGGCTAGGTCCCACACGGCTGACTACGTGGTTCAAGTCCCAGACTCAATAGCTTGAAAAATATGCCAGGTGCGGGAGTGTGTATTCCCAAAATCCCTGAAAGGAGAAATGAAGAAGAGTGACCATTCCCCATGGAGGGTGCTTTCTCACTTTCTTTCTGGTGAGAGCATATGCCCTCTGTCAAAATTTAAACAAAAGAAAGTTAATTACAATGGACTGAGTGAATTTAGAGATATATTAACTGTGCAGGTTTTAAAAAATTCTATTAAAAATTTTTTGGAGAGATTTTTGCTATAGGGCATGTGCACTTGCCAAAGAAACATAGAGACAAAAAGCAAAATATCGCCCCCCCCCCCCGCCAAGGGGGTGACCATACCTCAATCTCTTCTTCTCCATTCTCCTCGTAGGATTCTGGACACGCATGTGCACATGCCCGATAGGAGTTTCAAGCCACTGGGTTTGGAATTTGAATCACAGTTGAACACACGGGAGTCCAACAACATAACCACTATGCTATCTGCTGGTCCCTATTTTTTAAAATGTTCTCTTCTCTATTCATATATATGTATATATAAGCCATTTTCTCTCTTTTTAATCTCTAGTCAAACCCTTAGTTTGGCTGAATAAAAATGCATGTTGGAAAGAAGTAAATATTTTCACTGGGTGCTCTTATTTTTTATGGTAATGTAAATATTTCTATAAGTTTAGTTAAAATCTCTCTTGCTTTTACTGTAGAAAATCAGACAAATCATTTGTCCAACTAAGGTTGTGCCTGGCGTGTCATACCTGAGAGTAATTCTGAGCACTGAGGAATAACTAGTCTACCATTAAAGAACAGAGTTGTACTTTCTATGTAGAATCAATACCAGCACAGCCCTTTTAGGAAAACTGACTTGGGTACTCTATGGCTTTCAGGATCTCAGCCTCACAGGCTTTAGGAAAACAGGCCAGTAGCCATGGTAAATTTAGACTCTAAGCAAAAAGAAATTCATCTAAACTTAAGGTAGTACAGTTGGAAAGAGTTCTACAAGCTTGGTTTTCTAGCCTTAGGATAGAGGCGTTAATAGAAGAAGCCTTTAAAAACTTACAATTTCTTATCAAAATTTCTTTCAGAAATGTTCTGGCTTTAGTAGTTGCTTAGTATCATATGGTCAGACCAGCCCCATAGCCTGGTAATTAAGAGAAAGAAGATCCCACATGGCCAACTGGCAGCTTGAAAAACACTGCCCCAAATCCTGGCAGGATAGAGAAGTGGAGGAGGGTGTTGCAGCTTGACCATGCCCGATTGAGGGTGATTTTCTCCAACCCCTTCAATTCCCATCTCTCTCTGGCAAGTGCATGCTTCCTCTGGCAACCTAAACAACTTTTTATTTAATTAATAAAATACTATGTGGTTCGAGACTTCCTAAAGTAAATTCAAGGGAGAGGGCTCTTGCAGTAATTAACACCCTTCACACCTCTAGGTAACTAATAGAACCAAAATACAATGAGACCAGATTTCTTTCTTTCTTTCTTTCTTTCTTTCTCTCTTTCTTTCTTTTTTTTCTTTCTTCTTTCTTTCTTTTTTTTCTTTCTTTCTTTTTTTTTCTGTGAGAATTATTTTTAGAGATAATTTGTGAAAATGGGGAAGGACTCATGATAAGTACAATGATCTAAAACATATATATCCATTAAAAATTTTCATTGCTGTTGGAAGTTTCTACTGGAAAAAAAATTTTTTTAAAGGAGGAGTTTAGAAACATTAACTTAACTCTTCTGTACTTATGCCATACTTCTGGTATAATTCCCAGAACTTCAATCTGATGCTTGAGTGTGCAAAGATGGGCCTGGGTTTCAGCTAAGAGAAGAGAGTTAAGAGAACTGAACACACAAACAAAAGAGAGGTTGAGGTGGAATGAAAGCAGATTTTTATTTCTTATTTTATGTATTTTTTTGATTGTATGAGGGATGTAGCAAGGTAATGATGTCCAAAAATGAATAGACAGATAAAAGTAGAATAAAATGGAAGGACATAGGAGCCTAGTCTGCAGAAATGGCAATGGCAGTTTTTTAAAGTGTAAGATTTTCTAATATCATTTTAAACTTATTTATACTACTCTTATGTACATTTCTTTGTTCTTATAAACCTTCACAGAATCCAAAATGCTCACAAATGCTTTGTGCATGAGGGTTTATTTTTTCATTTTGCTTTATTTAATAAAAGTTAAGCAAAGTTTTTATCTAGGTCAGTAAGAATAGCACTTTTCAGATGCCAAAATGATCTCTAAACCTAATAAATTCAGTGGAAGGGGAGTTTGGAACCAAACAAGTCTCCTGGGGACTCAGTAATCTCAGGGATGGCTGGAATTTTTAAAGTACATCAGGGAGACAGAAGGAGTCTACCAGTATTGGGACTGTTTCCCTGTAGATTGTTCCTTTTCAGTCTCCCTGCTCTCTCTGCTTGAAGATTCTATGGCCACTCTTGACTTCTGAGTTTGGGTAGGAGGAGGTGCTGAGGAGCATAAGGAGAGAGAAGCTAGGCTCCTTCAGCCTTGAGCAGCTGCAGGGGAGAGGAAGGAGGAACACCAGGTACTCAATCAGCATGATTCTAGTTATCCTCAGGTAACCTGTACTCCTGTATTGACGACTCCCCCTCTGTCCCTTCAGTTGGGAACTGTAGGGGATTCGCTGTTGCTGATCTCTAAGTTGCTTTGATATTCCCATTTTTGCTTCTTTCTAAAAATTTTATTTATTCTTCATTTCTAAAAAATTTGACTAGAGAGACATACATGGGGTGTGTGTGTGGAGGGGAGGTGGGGGGGATGAGAAAGTGGAACACCAGGTACTCAATCAGCATGATTCTAGTTATCCTCAGGTAACCTGTACTCCTGTATTGACGACTCCCCCTCTGTCCCTTCAGTTGGGAACTGTAGGGGATTCGCTGTTGCTGATCTCTAAGTTGCTTTGATATTCCCATTTTTGCTTCTTTCTAAAAATTTTATTTATTCTTCATTTTTAAAAAATTTGACTAGAGAGACATACATGGGGTGTGGGGTGTGGGGGGTGGGGGGGATGAGAAAGTAAGCCACCAGGTTCCTGACTCAAACCATAGTTAGCCATGTGGGAGTGTCCAGCACCTTAACCACCATGCCACCTGCTGAAATTTGACCAGAGAAAGACACAGAGAGAGAAGGAAAGTGAGAAAGCAAGTCACCAAGTCTGGGACTCAAATCATGGTCAGCCATGTGGGAGTGTCCAGCGCCTTAGCCACCACACCACCTGCTGGCCCCCATTTTTGCTTCTTAACTTTATTTATTCATCTGCATTAAAGACTTTCGGGTTCAAATATTCTGGTGGCTTCTATTTCCAGATTAGACCTTGGCTAAAATGTGTTACCATGTGGATTACATAGAAAAAAAATTATCTGTTTTGTAGACTTTGAGGAATTTCCACGAAATAAACTGCAGATGCTACAGAATTATGAGGAAGGCTCTCTCAACTCAATGTACACCACATGTGAAAACCAAAGTTACCTTGAGAGTAAATGAGAGAGTACTTCAAAATTAAAAATGGTATTACCCAATTTTTGCAGGGAAAACTGAAAGCAAAGTGTCTCAAGGAAGTTGGCCATGCCCATCCAAATCCAGCAACTTCTACAGGGAGACTTCAGTTAGCTACGACTGGAACATGAGATGCAGGTGCTCTTTGCTATCCTGAAATATTTGGCTCCATTAGAGTGAATTTCTGTTATTCAGCATCTACTTACAGGAAAGACTAAACATCCCATGAGAAAAAGAGAAGGGTAGCATAGAAGTCTCTTCTCTCTCGTCCAAAGCATTTGACTCTGGTCCAGACTCACTTATCCTGCTCTGTAAAATAAAATACTGCAGTTAACCCAACATTCATCATTGGGGCTTAGTGTAGTAATCAACTAGGTTTTTTTATGTCGTTGTTCTTGTTGTTGTTTTCTTAGAGAGAGATTTTTGCTATAGGGTGTGTGTGCTCACCAGAGAGACAGAAAGCAAGAAATCACCTACTGGAGGAGATGGCCATGCCATAATCCCTGCTCCTCCATTCTCCTATTGGGATCTTGGGCACACATGCAAACATGCCCAGCATGAATTTTAAGCCACCAAGTCCAGGACTTGAAACTCAGTCGTTAAGGTCCACCTTGGTAGACCTTATGCCGTCCACTGGTCCCAGTAGTCAACTAGTTTCATGCGTACAAATCCTCAGGGGGTTTTATCTCAAACTTTAAATTCTTTAACAAAGAGTTTCTCTGAAATACATACAGTATTACCTTTTTTTTTT
>NW_006159883.1:1541625-1554626 GCF_000334495.1 Tupaia belangeri chinensis
CGCCTACGTGGGAGTCCAGTGACATAGCCATTACGCTAACTGCTGGTCCCCATACAGTATTATCTTTAAAAGTGGTTTTGATAAGGACCAGCAGATGGAAGAACGATTACATCACTGGACTCCCACATAGTCAGCCACAGTTAAAGTCCTGGATGCAGTGGATTAAAACCCATGCCAGGTGTTTGTTCATGCATGCACAAAATCATGAGAGGAGAATAGAGAAGGGATTGTGGTATGGCCATCCCTCCTGGGGAATGATTTCTCACTTTCTGTCTCCTTGTCTCTCTGGCAAGTGCATACAACCTATAGCAAATAATCTCCAAAATAGACAAGTGGGATTACATCAGACTAAGAAGTTTCTGCATGGCAAAAGACAAAGTAATTAGTGTGAATCGACAGCCCTCAGAATGGGAAAATATTTTTGTAAATTATGTATCAGATAAGGGATTGATAACCAGAATACACAAGGAACTAAAGAAGCTGTTTGGAAAAAAGATAATGAACCCTACTAAAAGATGGGAGAAGGTGTTGAAAAAAAACGCTCTCTAAAGATGACATATGAATAGCTAAAAGGCACATAAAAAAATGTTCAACATCCCTCATCATAATGAAAATGCAGATCAAAACAATGAGGTACCACCTAACCCCAGTCAGAATGTTTAAGATTAAAAAAACAAAAAAGTGTTGGTGGTGGTGTGGTGAAAGGGGCACTCTTTTACACTGCTGGTGGGAATGTAAATTGGTCCAGCCACTATGGAGAAC
Organism: Tupaia belangeri chinensis; assembly: GCF_000334495.1. NCBI lineage: Eukaryota > Metazoa > Chordata > Mammalia > Scandentia > Tupaiidae > Tupaia > Tupaia belangeri. The sequence goes on from NW_006159883.1 coordinate 1,542,388, forward strand.
AATTTGGAGATTCCTCAAAAATCTACAAATAGAACTAGCATATGACCCAGCAATCCCACTCCTTGGTATCTACCCAAAGGACAGAAGAATTCTTCATTGGAAAAGTGCTTACACATCGATGTTTATTGTGGCGCTATTCACGATTGCTAAGACATGGAACCAACCCAAATGCCCCCGTACAGATGAATGGATTGAAAAACTGTGGCATATATACTCTATGGAATACTATTCGGCCATAAAAAAAATTTAAAAAAAAAACCCTGGCTTTTGACAGAAAGTGGAAGAATATGGAAGATTTATTGCTGAGTGAAGCAGGCCAGTCTATGAAGGAGAAACATTGAATATCCCCACTTAATAAATACAAAATGTCTGCACTCTTTGACTGAAACTGATTGACCTAAGGCTGTACAAACACAAGAGTTGGGGGTTAGTGCCAGATGTGGTGTGTGTGGAGAAGTAGGAACTAAGGAAGGACATTTGGACGAGGGATACGGAGGCAGAGCATTGATGGGATGGGGGGTGTGGTGTTGTCATTTGACGATATTTTGATCAACTGGACTGGGGAGAAATGTTCACATATTGGAATGTTCACTTTGTAAGCTAAATAATGTGATTGAATGTATATAAAAAATTTTTTAAAAATCTTCTTAAAAAAAGTGATTTTGATAAATGCATTTCCTGAGGTAGATTCCATTATTGACCACAGTTCTTTACCCTTCCTGCAACTGTACATTGTCATGCCCTCAGCATTAGTGGTATGTTTTCTCTACTCTTTATTTTGAACTCACCATATAACTTGTTAAGGACGGATGTGACAGTTTGCTTGTTTAACCCTAGGCAGTAAGATACTATGAACTTTCTGCATTTTCTCTAGTATCTCTGTCTTTTCCCTGCTAGCCTACTGGACCAAAGAGAACTTAAAAAACTGGATCAGAAATGCCCCATCAGCTGATTCATACACTTAAGAGTAAGCCTAGTCAAGATTAAAAGAGCCATCCAGTGAACTCAACTTAAATGTCAATCCCATTAATGGGAAGATGCAAAAATGATAGTAATTATTACTTTTAGTCACTAAATTTGGGGGTTCATTGTGTAATGACAGCTGACTAGTATAATCCCTTTATATAATGGCAGCTCAAACACCAGCCCAGTTTATTCACCCAGTGACGTGGCTTGGATTTAGGCTTGCATATGGTAAGAGTGGCAGTGTCAGAAAAACAGCAGGAACCCAGCTATGGCTTACTGCTATGAAAGCAACTGTGTAAGACAAATAAAAGAGGTAGTACCTCAGCTGTTTTATGCTGCCACAAGTGATATAATGTGCAAGTATCCTGCTATAACTATCCTGCATTTCTCTATATCCTCACAGAATGCCAGACCCCTGAATTGTTTTCTTTTTTAAAAAAATTTATTTATTATCATAATCTTGTTTATATTACATTGAATCATATATATATAGTATGTATATACACACAAACACACATGCACACACACACACACACATATATATATGTGTGTATATATATCTATATATATCTATATATATCTTCACAGTATATTACATTTCTTTTTGTAGAAGGAAAAACATACACGTCAGTCAAGACAAAGACATTATTATCCACATGGTCACCATCAAATATCTTTTCATCATTTTTTCCCCAGATTATTATTATTTTTATTCTCATTAATTTTTTAAACATTAAATCATTATAAATCATTTGGCTAATAAAGAGAATTTACCTAACATGAAATACTTCTCAGACCAGTCTGTTAGAGAATACTATACATGTTATCATCAACAGGTAATAAACCATTTTTCTGTGTCCCACTAATGTCATGACTCTATTCTCTTGCTATCCTTCTCTATACTCATCCCTTCTCTTGCCCTGTCTTCAGCATCCTTTGCTATTTTCACTGCTTTTATGCCCTTCAATATTTCCAATTTTTTGCTCTCTATCATAGAGTGCGGATAGTTGGTATATATTGAGTGGATACATACAATATCTTTCTTTCATAGCCTGGCTTTCTTCACTCAGCAATAGATCCTCCATATCTGACCATTTTCTATCAAATTCCAGGGTCTTGTTATTTTTTATGGCTGAGTAGTATTCCATAGAGTATATATACCACACTTTTCCAATCCATTCATCAGTTTGTGGACATTTAGGTTGGTTCCATGTCTTGGCAATTGTGAATAATGCTGCAATAAACATTGATGTGCAAGTGCTTTCTCAATGAGCATTCGCCTGTCCTTTGGGTAGATACCCAGAATTTGGATTGCTGAATCAAATGGTAGTTCTGTTTGTAGATCTTTGAGGAACCTCCATATTGTTCTCCACAGTGGCTGAACCAGTTTACATTCCCACCAACAGTGTAGGAGAGTTCCCCTTTCACCACATCCTTGCCAACACTTACCACTTTTTATATTTTTAATCTTTGCCTTTCTGACAGGGTAATTCTGCCATACATGACATAATATGTGAGTATCCTGGTTAGGTGGTATCTCATTATGGTTTTAACCTGCATGTTCCTAATGATGAGGGATGTTGAGCATTTCCTCATATGCTTTTTGGCTGTTCATATGTCTTACTTAGAGAGATTTTTGTTCAGCTCATTTTCCCATCTTTTAATTGGGGTTAATCTTTTTTCCCTGCATGTTCCTAATGATGAGGGATGTTGAGCATTTCCTCATATGCTTTTTGGCTGTTCATATGTCTTACTTAGAGAGATTTTTGTTCAGCTCATTTTTCCATCTTTTAGTTAGGGTTAATCTTTTTTCTTCTCTTCTTCTTCTTCATTTTCTTCTTCTTCTTCTTCTTCTTCCTCCTCCTCCTCCTCCTCCTCCTCCTCCTCTTCTTCTTCTTCTTCTTTTTCTTCTTCTTCGTGAGTAAGCCGCTTGAGTTTCCTGTGTATTCTGGTTATCATTCCCTTGTCTGAGGCATATTTTACAAAAATATCCCCCATTCTGAGGATTGTCAATTCACACTTGTTACAGTGTCCTTTGCTCTGCAGAAAGTTCTTAGACTGATATAGTCCCACCTGTCTATTTTAGGATTATTGCCTGTCTTTGGGAGTCTTATTTAAGAAGACTTTGCCTACCCCAATGTCTCCCAGAGTTTCCCTAGTATTTTCCACCAGTGGTTTTATAGTCTGAGGTCTTAGGTTCAGATCTTTGATCCATTTGGAGTTGATTTTTGTTAATGGTGAAAGATAGGGGTTCAGTTTTTTCTTTCTTCAGGTGGATACCCAGTTTTTCCAGCACCATTTACTAAAGAGGTTTTCCTTTTTCCAACGGATTGACTGGTATCCTTTGTCAAAGATAAGTTGGCCATAAGCTTTGGGGGTTATTTCTGGGGTCTCTATTCTAGTCCATTGGCTGGACCCCTGAATTGACTAGAAAAAAAATTGCTATAACCTTATTTCTTCTGGATCTGAGACTTCCAACAAGATCTTACACAGAAAGATGTGGCAGATCAGCAATATGAGTTATTTATGAAAATTATATGTTTGGTAAATATGCAGTATTGCCTTTTTAAAAAAGAATATTTATCTTAATTGTATTTATTCATTCATTTATTTAAATTTGACCAGAGAGAGAGGGAAAGTGAGAAAGCAAGCCACCAGGTCTGGGACTCAAACCATGGTCAGTCATGTGGGAATGTCCAGAGTTTAACCACCAAATCACCTGCTGGCTCCTCAGTATTGCCATCTTTATGTAAGTCTACACAGGATATGTAAAGAAGGTTACTTAGGGACCAGCAATTAATGTAATGGCTATGTCGCTGGACTCCCATGTAGTCGAACCTGGTTCAAGTCCCAGACCCGGCAGCTTAAACTCACACTGGATGCATGCCCAAGAACCTGAGAGGAGAATGAAGGAGAAAGGATTGCGGGGTTGCCATCCCCCCTGAAAGGTGATTTCTCACTTTCTGTCTCTCTGTCTCTCTCTGTCTTTCTGATGAGCACACGCACCCTATAGCAAAACCTCTCCCCCAAAAAAGAAGGTTACTTACTATGGCTGGAATTGGCTAGAAGGACAAAGGACAACTACCAAGCTAATTGTCTGAAAAGTAAAAGCAAATACATCAGTGGATAAAAGAAAATTTATGGCTCAAAGATAGTATCTGGGAAAATAAATCTCATACACAAGTGAGGGAAATACATTCTATTTTGGGGCAGGCATTGTGTGAAGCAGCCTTATTTTTGTAGGGTTGGAAACTTATCATGGACAATGGGTTATGAAGATAATAATATTTACCTCTCAGCTTTTGTGAAGATTTAATAAAATGGTATGAATGATGCCATTATCTAGCACAAGTCTTATCTCAAAATAAGTGAACAATAAATATTAGCTATTATTATTGGTAATATGACTAGAATATCTTCTGTTAATCAAATGAAGAAAGTCATGTATGGAACCAACCTAAATGTCCACAAATTGCTGAATAGATTGAAAAAGTATGGCATATATACTCTATGGAATACTACTCAGCCATAAAAAGTAATAAGACCCTGGCATTTGATAGAAATTGGTTGGATATGGAGGATTGTAAATAACAGATAATAAACCATATCTGTGTCCCACTAATGTCATGCCTCTATTTGTTCTCTTGCTCTTTCTCTGCACTCTTCTCTTCTCCCACCCCATTCTACACTGTCTTATCCTCGTTAGCTATTTTCACCGCTTTTATGTCCTCCAATATTTCGATCTCTACCATAGAGTGCAGATAGTCAGTATATATTAAGTGGATACATACAATATCTTTCTTTCATAGCCTGGCTTACTTCACTGAGCAATATCCAACCAACCTCAGGTGGATACCCAGTTTTTCCAGCACCATTTACTAAAGAGGTTTTCCTTTTTCCAATGGATTGACTGGTATCTTTTGTCAAAGATAAGTTGGCCGTAAGCTTTGGGGGTTATTTCTGGGGTCTGAGGATTTAGTAGAAAATAAAAATATATAGAGAGAATAGAACGGGTAAAAGAGAAATGTAAAAAAAAATAGAGAAAAATGTTTATAACCTGAAAATAAAAGTGTTAGTCTACAAATAGAAAGGTAGTCTACAAATATTATTAGAAAATTAATAAGGGCCAGCTCAAAACCTGGTAGTTAAGGTGACTGGATCTTGCATGGCTGACAACGTAGTTCAAGTCCTGTACAAAGTGACTTGAGAAACACACCTGGCACATGTATGTGTGCACCCAAAATCTTGACAGGAGGTAGAGATGGAGAAGTGATTATAGTGTAACCATGACCCATGGGAGAGGTACTTTCTCAATTTCTCTTTTCCTCTCTCTGTGGCAAGTGCATGTGCTCTTTGGGAAATTTTTAAAAAATTAATTTAGAGGGGCCAGTAGGTGGCATGGTGATTAAGGGCACTGGACTCCCATATGACCGACAGCAGATTAAGGCCTGGACCAGGTAGCTTGCTTTCCAACTTTCTCTCTCTTTCTCTTTCTGTCCTTTTCTGGTAAAATTAAAATAAATAAATAAAGTTAAATAAAGTAATTCTTTAAAAAATCAGTTATAGACCATCGCAAATGCTTAGATACAATTTTAAACATGAAAAGTCCTGGGCCCAGGAGCTTAAATTCACATGGGGCACACATGCATCCATGCCCAAAATCCGAAGAGGAGAATGGAGGAGAAGGGATTGTGGTGTGGCCATGCACCTGGATGGGTGGGTGGGAAGTGATTGCTTACTTTCTGTATCTTTTTCACTCTGGTAAGTGCACACACCCTATAGAAAAAAATCTCTCTTAAAAAACAGTTTTTAAAAAAGGAAAGCTAGCAGGTAATAAGCTACATTTCAGTAAGGTTTTAATTTGCATTTCACTTTTCATAAGAAAAGTTATCTGAGGAAAAGTGAAGTATAGATATTAATGGGGAAAACATTCTGAAAGTACACTGAGTTAGGCTGGAGAAAAATTATTTTGAAAAAATCAAAACTAAGATTTGTATCAGATATTTCTATAATTGTAAATTACAGAAAACAATCCTAGGGACCAGCAGTTGGTGTAATGGCTATGTCGCTGGACTCCCATGTAGTCAACAACGGTTCGAGTCCCAGACCCAGTGGCTTAAACTCATGCTAGGTGCGTGTGTGTGCATACCCAAGATCCTGAGAGGAGAATGGAGGAGAAGGGATTGCAGCGTGATCATCCCCCCTGGGGGTGATTTCTCGCTTTCTGTCTCTCTGTCTCTCTCTGTCTTTCTGGAGAGCACACACACCCTAAGGAAAAAATATCTCCCTCCTTACCCCCCCCCAAAAAAAAAGAAAAAAGAAAGAAAACAATCCTAATATTTTGAAGAAAACTGATTTTCAAACAAGAATTTAAAAATCTTTGTAATTTTGAAGTTAGCAGGGGGACCAACATATGGTATAATGGTTATGTCACTGGACTCCCACATAGTCAACCACAGTTTGAGTCTTGGGCCCAGGAACTTAAATTCACATGGGGCACATGTGCATGCATGCCTAAAATCCCAAGAGGAGAATGGAGGAGAAAGGATTGTGGTGTGGCCATCCCCCTGGGAGGTGATTTCTTACTTTCTGTATCTCTTTCACTCTGGCGAGCACACACACCCTACAGGAAAAATTTCTCTTAAAAAAAATAATTTTGAAAAAAAAGAAAACTAGCAGGTAATAAACTACATTTCAGTAAAGTTTTAATTTGCATTTCTCTTTTCATAAGAAAAGAATCTTTTCATGTTTAAAATTGTATTTTCTTTTTCTGTGAACTGTTTGCCATAGACTATGTCTGTTTATTAATTGGGCTGTGTTTTATTTCCTAATTGCTAGCAACATTTTATGTATTGGAGAGGTAAGTGCACTTTGTAGTATTAACTGGAAACATTTTGCACACTTCTTGAAATTAGTCTAGACAAAGATTGGCCCAAAATATTTAAAAATGAAATACGTGCAAATATTTTAAATAATAAGCACTAATTAATAAAACCTACAGTTACTGTCTAAATAATCATTTATATGAAAATTTAGTTATAAAATTAATATAATTTTGAAAGTATTTAAAGTATGCAAAGAAAAAATGAATAGGAATATGTGGAATTTGAAGTTCTTGATAGTCTTCCCCAACAAAGCAAGTAGAAGTGGGAGGAAAGAATAAAATTTATACTAAAATGACAAACTCAAATGGATATATAACTTTAGCAGAAAAACTAAGTTTTTAAAGAATTATTGCATTTAACTTTATTTATTTATTTACTTATTTTAATTTGACCATTTTCTACCTGCTGGCCCTGACAGAAAAATAAATACTGAGGGACAGCAGCAGCAGGTGGTGTGGTGGTTAAGGGTTCTGGACTCCCCCTTGGCCAACCGCAGTTCAAGTCCTGAACCTGGCAGCTTGCTTTCTCGCTTTCTCTCTCTCTCTCTCTCACTCCAATGTTTGCTTCCATGGTTACATTACCTTCTCCTTGTGTGTGTGTGTGTGTGTGTGTGTGTGTGTGTGTGTGTATGGATGGATGTATATGCACATGTGTACAAGTGTGTGTGTGTGTGTGTATGGATGGATGGATGTATATGCACATGTGTACAAATGTGAATGTTATCTTCTTCTGTCTTTCTCTTATAAGGACTTCAGTGACTGTATTTAAGGCTTACCTGGATAATCCAGGATAACTTTCCCATCTCAGAAATCTTTAACTTAATCAGACCTGCAAAGACTTTTCTTCCTTGAATGGCAACATTAACAGGTTACAGAATTAGGGCCTGTGATTTTCTTTGGTTGGGGAGGTATTATTCTTCCTACCTTCATTAAAATGAACAAGATAAAAATTTTAGATTACTGAGACCAGCAGGTGGCGTAATGGCTATGTCTCTGAACTTCCATGTAGCTGACTGCGGTTCAAGTCCTGGACCCGGTGGCTTAAACTCACGCCAGGTGCGTGTGCATGCATGCCCAAGATCCTGAGAGGAGAATGGAGGAGAAGGGATTGCAGGGTGTCCATCCTCTCTGGGGGGGGGAGGGGTGATTTCTCGCTTTCTATCTCTCTGTCTCTCTCTGTCTTTCTGGCAAGCCCATGCACCCTATAGCAAAAACCTCTCAAAACAAAAAAAAATTAGATTACTAAAGGGGGAGAAAATGAGGACATTAAATCAACATGGTAAATGATTTTTTTGATAGTTAATAAAATGAGTAAAAAGAAAAGCCAAATAAATTCATTTTACAATAAATACAAATAGGTTGAATTCCACTACAAAATGAAAAGATTCTCATCTTAGGTCCATAAAACACCTTCAAGTACAAGACATTAACAAAATGCCAAATTAAAACAAGATAATAAGAAGAGATTAAAATAGAGTTATGTGCAAAGAGTAGAATAAAGTGAAATTATTAGAATCAAAGTAAAAAGCAAGAAAAAGTAAATGAGGCAAAGAATAATTTCATATTGACTAAATTTAAAACACACAATAATATAATTAATATTCAACAATTTCTATATGCCAGATGAAATATCTTAAAAATATATAAACAATTGTCAGATGAAAAATGAAATTGACAAAACCACTAATGAGAATATTTACATACTTCCATCTGTTTTTATAGATCAAACAGACAAAGATCAAATAAGAAAATGGAAAAAAATTCATAAAAGTTTTAAATATAAAGAAAATTATTTAAATCAGCTTTGCCAAAGTTCACTTTAATTTTTCTGCATGTGTAAGACAGTGATTTGAAATGATTTGTGTGTAATAAAAGAACTACATAGTAGAACAGTCAATTAATTAACACAAGTCTGCTGAGTTAATTTATAACACTTGGAATTTGAAGTTCTTGATAGTCTTCTCCAACAAAACAAGTAGAAATGGGAGGAAAGAATACAATTAAATTTCTTAAAACAAATACCTTTATTGGTGTGCTGGTCAATGATTTAGAATCAGTTCTCTAGGGGGAGAATAGGTCCTTGATTTGCAGCACTTGCCCATTTCTGTGGTGTAAATACTCCCTCCCACTCTGGCTGATGTGAAGGTAACAATATGACATCACAGAATGCAGAATTGGGAAGACGTAGACCCTATCTGTTTTCACAAGCAGCTGTGAGCAAAAGGTTCTAGCATACTACTGACACGTTTAATGACTTGAGTGAACAAAGATATTTTTCTTTAATGAGTCCGAGGCTTCTAGTTATTTAGGCTTCAAGGGTAAACAGTACAAACTTATTGTACACAGCAAAAATTTCGTATGTAAACAGTTTAGTATCATAAAAGTCTACTTGCTCTCATCATTAAACATATAAGCAGGAACTAACAATAATCCTAACAAACAGAGCATATGAGGATTTAAAACAAAATAACACCATGGATAAGCTACAGATTCTTTCTCTTTTTGAAGTTTTTTATAGGACAAAATTGTATCCTAAAGTCTCTCTTTTTATTTAAAATGATAAAGGTATATACACTGCTGAGTACTGAATAGGAATTTTTGGTCAGTATATAATTTAATAATAATAAATGTTGAAAAAATTGGGATAACATGGTAAGATTAAACTTAGGATATGTAGGGATAAACTCATAAATGTATCCACAATTGCATATTAGTTTTTTAGTAGGGAAGTACTGATTTAAAGGAAGAGGGAGATAGAGGCAGACTTCCTCTATGGGGAATGAAATTTTAAAAGACTCATGGAAATAATGGGTAATACCTATCAGAAGAGAAATGTTATAGGTTAATGATAAGTACATAAATGTATTTGCTTAGCGGGTTTATAAACATGTAATTAAGTAATTATGTACGGTCAGGCATATTATGTGTTACAAGGCAATAGAAACACAATGTACTAAATTAGTGGATTTATGAGAACATGTCTTGGTCAATTAGATATATGAAGGCAAATGAATGTTTATAGTTCTTTAATCGCAAAATTAAGACAGTTGTAATTTACTAAATTGGAACAAAGGGTTCCTTTGCTGGCATTTAACTATTTAGAAATCACTCCTAATTGTCCCAAATATTTTATTAATAATTAGGTTCAGCTGCAGACCAAAAATAATAATCACTTATGCAAGACAGAAATTAGCACTTATTTCTTACAGTGCTCAGGACAGGTGGTCAGGGCAAGGCATCCCAACGCAACAGAGATCAGGGCTCTTTCTACCTGCTCCTTATGTGTGGCCTTAACTTTATTGGCCAAGGTGGTGGTAACTCATTCCAAGCCACCAAATAGAGAATGGAAGAGTGTATGAAAGATACTGCTTAAGGAAAGTTACTGGAAAATGGCACTTCCTCCTAAATCTTGTTGACCACATGATTAGAGGAGGCCCAGCAATGTTCTATTTTTTTCTTGACTATCACGGACTCAGCTAAATATTGTATTATTGTGAAAGAATGAAGAGAGCATACTGAGAAACACCTGGGAACCGTATTGCCTCAATCCTGGTCTTCAGAACTATGAAGATTCTATTGCTAATCAAGGAGTTTTTACCCAAGTGACATATTAAAATTAAAAAGAAAAAGACATGTTTGTATGATATGAATGGTAATCAATAGTAGAGCAATATGTGATATTGCAAGGGCCACTAGGACAGAGGATTTTGGTGAAATGTGTGAGGCTTTTGAATATAGCAGCAGATGAGATGAAAGACGGCTTAGATGGTAAGTAATAAGGACATTCTGGATCTTGTTTGCTCAAGAGCACCTTGGGCCTGTCACCCGACTATTTGTCAGTTCTGTGCAATTGAAAGTGGGGTCTTTAACCAGTAGCAATACCATCATCTAAAAGTTGATCAGAATTGCAAGTCTTGGACCCTATCCAGACCTAGTGAATGAGAACTTCCGGGACACTGGTGTGGGAGTATTGATCCAGTGTTTAACAAGCATTTTTAAGTGCTAAAAAAAGATTACACTGGGGACCAGCAGGTTCTGTCATGGTTAAGGCACTCAACTCCCACATAGTTGGCTGTGGTTTGAGTCTCAGACTGGCAGCTTGAAAATCATGTCAGAAGCATGTGTATGCATGCCCAAAATCCAGAGAAGAGAATGAAGGAGAATGGATCGTGATGTGACCATTCTCCCTGGGGATGATTTCTCACTTTCCCTCTCACTGTCTCTCTCTGGCAAGCACACATGCCCTTTGGCAAAAGGACCTAAAACAAAAACAAATAATAAAAAAAAAAAAACTGCATTAGTGATGCACTTGAACAATGGAAATAAATGGCTTTTAAATCCATGTTGCTCCTCTTATTCTGTTACTATCCATGCATTAAAGAGAACATTAGATGAAGCTGGGTACAGAACATAGCAATAGTAAAATAAAAATGGAATATTTATGTATTTATAGAAATAAGAATATATTTTATTCTACATCCCCAAGCATAAAAGAATTTATGAATTTATTTATAACTAAAAACTAGCATTAAGTTTGATATAGAAAAATTAGAAACTTTCTCATTAAATCAGAAAAGATATCAATGCAATTAGTTGTTATTATTATTTAATATTGACCTTCTGAAGTTAGCTGATGCAATTATTCACCAAAGAAAAATAAGTATGATAAATACTGGAGAGTATAAATTTATCATTATTCATAAACGATACAATTTTTAAATGATTATTTATTTTATTTTATCTATTCATTCATTTATTTTTTAATTTGACCAGAGAGAGACAGAGGGTGAGAGTGAGAGAGAGAGGAAGTGAGAAAGCAAGCCACCAGATTCAGGACTCGAACCCTGGTCAGCCATGTGGGAGTATCCAGTGCCTTAACCACCATGCCACCTGCTGGTCCCCAATACAATTATTTTTATAGAGGAATAAACTTGGTTGAAAGAATTGTGTAAAAATTGGGTAAAAACCTAATACTGTAAATACAAAGAGACTTCAAAAAGTTAATGAAAGGGACCAGCAGTTAGCATAATGGCTATTTCGCTGGACTCCCATGTAATCAACCACGGTTCGAGTCCAGGACCCTGTGGCTTAAATTCACGCCAGACGCATGTGCATGTGTGCCCAAGATCCCGATAAAGAATGGTGGAGAAGGGATTGCGGTGTGGCCATCTCCCCTGGGGGTGATTTCTCACTTTCTGTCTCTCTGTTTTTCTCTGTCTTTCTGGTGAGACAACACTCCCTATAACAAAAACTTCTCAAAAAACACAAAAAAGTTAATGAAAAAATGAAATTGAAACATTAAAAATAGGGTCTAGACCTGTAACCTGCTGGCTAAGAGAGCCAGATTCCAGCCAGATAGCTGACCCTACTGTCTGAATATTGGGTTCAG
>NW_006159883.1:1554780-1560510 GCF_000334495.1 Tupaia belangeri chinensis
GTTCAGCAGTTCAGAAAACATGGTGGATATGGGTGCATGTATGCCTCAAATCCCAACAGAATGGGAAAGGGAGAGAAGGGATTATAACATGACCATGCCCCATTATGGGTTGCTTTCTCCCTCTCCCCTTTCCCTCTCCCTCTGTCTTTACATCTCTCTCTGGTGAGTGCATATGGCCTCTGGCCAATAAAAACAACAAAAGGATAAAATAAGCCCAGCCTTGGTGGCATAGGTAGTAGTGTACTGACCTGTAGTGTAGAAAGTCACATGGCTAATTTAGTTTAGATCTGGAGTCAACCTGAAACACACCGAGTTTGTGTACACCCAAGGTCCTTATGAGCTAGACAGCTGGGAGAAGCACATCATAGCATGATTGATCTGTGCTGAGGGTGACTATCTTTCTCTTACAAGCATGTATGTGCATGTGTATGTATACGCTCTCTCTCATGAAAGAAATAAAAAAAATTTAAAGATAAAAATTAAAAATACATGTTTTAGTTTTCAACATAAGCTTCATCAAGTTCAAGACTTTTTTTTTCTTTTGTTTCTTTTTTTTTTTTTTTTGAGAGAGAGAGATTTTTGTTACAGGGTGTGTGTGCTCGCCCGAAAGACAGAGAAAGACAGAGACAGAAAGTAAGAAATCATCCCCCAGAGGGATGGCCACACCACAATCCTTTCTCCTCCATTCTCCTCTCAGGAATTTTGGGCATGCACACACACGTACCTGGCATGAGTTTTAAGCCACCAGATCCAGGACTTGAGCCATGGTTGACTATGTGGGAGTCAAGTGATGTAACCATTACACCACCTGCTGGTCCCAAGTTCAAGACACTTTTGTAAGTAATTATACCAGTATTTAGTCCATTCCTAAAATATTGGGCTGTGGGAAGAGTCATGTGCATTCTTGCACAGAAAAATTTAGAAAAAAAATACATCATGACTTTTCCAACAGCCCAATACTTAGGGTAATGGAAATTTAATCATGTCAATGCAGTTTTTTTTTTTTTTGAATATTATTAACTAAAGAAAACTGGATGCCTTTTAAAGAATTTCTTAGATAAGGAAACAAAAAGCAATGAGAGGGCTCAGGGAAAAGGAGCAGCGACAGAGAGCCAGAACTGTAAGCTGGATGCCTATTATTTCCACAGAAACTCTTGCAAATTTGCCCTTGTTTGATGAGAGGTTATGAGCCAGAGCCCTGTTTCTAGGTGTAGTCTGCTAAGACTTCAGTTAACTCTCATAACACAGAGATACTGTTCTTTGGTCTGCCAGAAAATCAACAAGCAAAATGCTTTGAGCATCTCAAAAACGGTTGCCATGATCTTTGCTTATGACTGGTTTGCTTTTGCTTTGATTCAAACAATTTCATTTGGTGGAAGCTATTTGCTTTGATGGTGCTTTGTCTTCAGGATCATACCGATACACCCACGTGTCATCTGCTGCTACAATTCTTCAAAGACATGCTTCAGTCCACTTGCTTAAAATTTCCATTGAAAGTCCTGCTCTTGTCTTCAGGTGATCTGGGCACAATAGATTGACTCCTATTGAGCAGAAATTTTTCTCTACTTTAATTTTTCAGTTATAATTGTGTAAGCTGAACCCATCAAAACATCTATGGTGTTGGCTGTTGTTTCTGCTGTTAATTGTTGGTCCTTTTCAGTTAGAGTACAAAGATGAATTTTTCCTTGAAAATTGATGTGATGGTTGACTGCTCAGGCTTCATCTTCAACATTGTGTTGTACCTTCTTAAAATGAAGTTTTCTTTTTTGTAAACTTCTGATTTCTTGAGGCATTGTCACCATAAACTTTCATAAAGCATCAATGATTTCACCATTCTTCCTGCTAAGCTTTTCCATAATTTGATGTTGTCCCTATTACCATTTTAGCAGAATTCATATTGCTCTAATAGAGGAACATTTCTTTTTCTTCTTTGTATTTTTAAAGCTTATTTTATTTCTTTCATGTAAGAGAGAGAGAGACAAGTACCCTTAACAGTGTCTCTTGTGCCGTAATTCCCTTCCCCCAGCCCTGTAAGTAGACAGGATCTTGGGTGTGTGTGCTGGCATGTTTCAGGTTGACTCAAGAAATGAAACTGTGGTTGGCCATGTGGTTTCCAGCAGTAGAGGTCAGTATGCTACCGTCTGCACCAGAGCAGTTGGGCCTGATAGGGATTCTTTCAGAATTGATGTTTTATGCTTTTTAGAGTTCAGACATGTTATAACATATTAACTTGTTAATAATAGGCATTTTTCTATGAACTTGTTGAAGACCCAGGTACATCCCCACAATGGCTAAAATTAAAACAAGTGACTGCACCAAATGCTAACAAGAGTAAGCATAATTATCACACAGTGTTGGTGTAACATTGTACAACCACTTTTAAAAAGTTTTGACAATTTCTTATAAAACATACATCTACTCAATAGTCTAGTAATTTTACTTGTAGGTTTTTTGTTTTGTTTTGTTTTGGAGAGGTTCTGCTATAGGGTGTGTGCACTTGCCAGAAAGAGAGAGACAGAGAGATCGCAAGCAAGAAATCACCCCCGGGGGCATGGCCACGCCACAATCCCTTCTCCTCCATTCTCCTCTTGGGATCTTGGGCACGTACACACATGCATTCGGCATGAGTTTAGCCACTGGGTCCAGGACTCAAACCATTATCGACTACATGAGAGTCCAGCAACATAGCCATTATGCCAACTGCTGGTCCCTAGTTGTAGGTTTTTATCTAAGAGAAATGAAAAGCGTTATGTTCACCTTAAAAATAGAATAATATCAAAAATGTTCATGACAGCTTTATTTGTAATAGTCAAAATTTGGAAACAGCCCAAGGGTTCACCAGCCAAAGACTAGCTAAACCTTCTGTGGTATATTTAGACAATATACAATGGAATACTACTAAGTAATAAAATGAAGAAACTACTCACAAATATAAGAATTACAGTAAACAAGAGAGCAGGCACTACCTCGCTCTTACTGTAAGTGGAAGGCTCTCTCAGCCTCACAGGCTGGCTGCCAGATCTCTTGGGTTATTGGGGCATTGTCCAAGGAGTAGGGGTATCAAGAGATAATCCGTTTGGATCAATTTTTAAAACATTATGCTGAATAAAAGAAATTTTAGAGCCAGCATATGGCATGGTAGTTAAGGTGCTGGACTCCCACATAGTCGACCACAGTTCAAGTCCCAGACCTGGTAGCTTTCTTTCTCACTTTCCCTTTTATTCTCTCTTTGTCCCTCCCTAGTCAAATAAAATAATAATAATAAATAAATAAAAACAATTATTTTTAAAAAGAAGCTTTAAGGAAAACACTATGTAGAGTAAGTTTCCATTTTCACAGAGTTCTACTGAAGGCAAAACACATTTATAGTGGAAAAATTAGAAAACAGTTGCCTGTGAAGCATGAGGGTAAATACTGACTGAAAATGGAATGAAAGAACTTTCCAGGATTGTTGGTAATATTTTATGTCTTGATAGGGATTTAAATGATATATTCAAAGCTTATAGAATGTTATATTTAAGATTTAAGTACTTCACTGAAAATATTACTTTTAAAATACCTTAAATATTGAACTCTAGTTAATGATATGCATACACAGGTATTACTTTCTACATTTCAGGGCAGCAAACAGTGTTTATTTTTAACATAAATAGGTATCTAGTATAAGATATGGCTCAGTGAAATGGGGGAGTGTTACACACTATTGAAAGGAATATTACTATGTAAATAGGCTTATTATGATATTATTCATAATGCAAATCAATTAGGATTGAGTTTTTTAAAATGACATATTTTAAAGTTAATTACTATATATGTAAGATCGAATATAAGCAACCATTTAAAAAATTGCAGGGTTTCAATTCCATGGAAAAGTGTTCAGGAAGATTTTAAAATAAAATTTCCATTAAGGAGAGAATATGTAAAATTATATTAAAATGTGCCTATGGGGACCAGCAGTTAGCGTAATAGCTATGTCGCTGGACAACCACATAGTCGACCACGGTTCAAGTCCTGGACCCAGTGGCTTAAACTTTCGCCAGGCACGTGTGCATGCGTGCCCAAGATCCCGAGAAGAGAATGGAGGAGAAGGGATTGCGGCGTGGCCATCCCCCCTGGGGGTTGATTTCTCACTTTCTGTCTCTCTGTCTCTCTCTGTCTGGCGAGTGCACGCACCCTATAGCAAAAACCTCTCCAAAAAAAACCCAAAAAAAACAATGTGTCTATGTTTAGAAAATAGACTGGAAAAATATACACTAAAATTTTATCTGGAGTTAATTTGCAGTCGTATGTCATATACTATTTGTATTCCTCTTTCTACATGTCAGTATTTTTCTTTTTTTTCTTTCTTTCTTTATCTGTTTATTTGTTGTCATTTTATTTTTAAATTTTTTTTTACATTCAATCACCGTGCATCATTACAGCATACTAAATGAATTTTCACATCGTAAATACACTGTATATTGGTTTAGTCAAATATATTACCATATGCATTATCAACAGATAATTTTCCATTTTTGTGTTCCTTAAATGCTTTGCTTCTTTCTTTTTCCCTTTCATTTTCTCCCTCCTCCCCCCATTTTCTACCCTCCTTCCCCACTGTCTCTAGTATCAGCATTGCTCGTGACGCTTTTATATCTTCGTCCTTCAGTTTTTGCCACACAGTGCCAACATTCAGTATATGTTGAGTGAGTACATATAATGCCTCTCTTTCATGGCTTGCTTTGCTTAGCAGTAAATCTTCCTTATTTGTCCATTTTCTATTAAATGCCAGAGTCTCTTTTTTTTAATGGCTGAGAGCCCCAAGTCCAAGATTTGAACCACAGTCAGCCATGTGGGAATCCAGCACATTAACCACCATGCCATTTGCTGGCCCCCATGTCAATATTTTTCAAATTATCTGTAGTTGACTTTTTTTGGAGGGAGGAATTTTGCTATAGAGCACATGTACTCACTGGAGAGACAGAGACAGAGCAAGAAATCACCTGCAGGCAGGACGGCCATGTGCAATCCCTACTCCTCCCTTCTCCTCTAGGTACTTTGAGCATGCAGGCACACACACCAGGCATGAATTTCGACCTCTGGGTCCGGGATTCAAACCACAGTTGGCCATGAGGGAGTCCAGCGATGTAACCCTTATGCCATCAGCTGGTCCCTGTAGTTAACATTTTAAATTTTGAATAGGAAAATAAAGAATAAATGCTATTCTTAAAAGGAAGTAATCCAAATTACTGAATTAGTCAGGAAATTTAAATAAGGTTAACTATGAATAGTAATAATCAAGATATCAAATCATCTCAGAACTTGGTCTTTAAAATAATATCCATTTATTTAATTAACAAGTTTGTGGTTCAGCAATGTGTGCTGGACTGAGCAAGGTGGTTCTCTCAGACTCAGCTGACCTAACTCGTATGACTGTGTCTGCTGCCAGATTACTAGGAGTAACTAGGATCCTCATTTCAGCAGGTAAGTCTTAATCAGATCTTTTCCAGACCAGCAGTTAGTGTAATGGCTATGTCGCTGGACTCCCATGTGGTCAACCGCGGTTCAAATCCCGGTCCTGGTGGCTTAAAACTCACGCTGGGCGTGTGTGCATGCGTGCCCAAGATCCCGAGAGGAGAATGGAGGAGAAGGGATTGCGGCATGGCCATCCCCCCTGGGGGGGTGATTTCTTGCTTTCTGTCTCTCTGTCTCTCTCTGTCTGTCTGGCGAGACTACGCACCCTATAGCAAA
>NW_006159883.1:1560520-1584457 GCF_000334495.1 Tupaia belangeri chinensis
TAATTAATTAATTATTAATTAATTAATTAAAATATTAAAAAAAAAAAAACCAGCATTCAGGAAGAAAGAGCAAATAGAGATTGACATTTTTCAGAATCCAGTACTCAGGTTCTAGAACCAAAGTTCCGAAATCCACAATCCTGCACCACAGGATTTGAGATTCTGCATCAGTTCTGAAATAATGACACAAGGGCTGTCTTCAACTTACTCTGTTTTGCCACTTTGTTTACCAACTAGAAACTATTTATCATGTAAGTACTTTTTCAGTACTCTCTAAAAACCATGCTAGTAATTAATATGTCCTCAAGTCATAATTAATTTGTACTGGTACACTACTTCAAAATAAGAATAAATGTTTCTATGCTTAATTATATTTCTATAATTAAAGAAATTTTAAAATATCTTACTAGATTCCCTTTCAGAACTGCTCTCAGAACTGCTGTCTTCTAAAACATGTACCAAGAGATGCACACAGTGAATAAAATGTAGAAACTAATTTTTTTTTTTCAGTTTTTTTGCCATAAGGCATGTGTGCTTGCCAGACAGAGACTGAAATGGTGAGAGGGAGATTGAGAAATCACCCCTCATGGGGGATGGCCATGCTCCAATCCTTTCTCCTCCATTCTTCTCTGCACTGAGTTATAATCAGTCTTCTGTTGCCATAACTAGATCTAAATCCTACATATGATAACCCCAAAGACCTGCTGATGCTCAGACCTCATGGCTGCCTCCTAGCCACATGACCCTCCCAAGATGTCTACCTTTTGCTCTTCTGATCTCCCCAAGTGCCCTCCCTTTGCCTTCCCACTCTTCTCTGCCACCCTACTCCAACTACTAATGTCCTGGTCACCAGTCTCCACTGCCGAACCCAGCCTCCTTTCCATCTCGAGAGGCCAGGGAGGGCATCTTCCCTACTCCAAACCTCAGTTACAACTTCCATTTCCAGGGGTACCCTGGACTTCTTCTAGGGGACCCACATTCACAGAAGTGTCCCATGCTCAGTCCTGCCCATCACCTCCAGTCTCACAGCTTCCATTTTCCTTCTCATGGTCATACCCACCACTCAGACACAGGATTAACTGAAGAAATGAATGGAAAGCCATTAGCCTTAGTCTGGCGCACGTGTTCAGCTCAGACAGTCTTGCTAGGAACTTTTGCTCTTATGTGTGCACTACACTTACAAATGATTCAATCTGCAGGAGGTGATGACTGCTTAGATGTAGGGACAAGGATAGGGGAAGCAGGAGGTCAGTGCCTCTGTGAGAGGATGACTGAGAAGAGAGGGAGACATTCATTGTGTAGGGATAGGTGCTGGGAATCAAGGTGAGAAGACACGGCCTTAGTCTTCTGGGGCTAGAAATGAACAGTGCATACCTGCCTTGCCCACACACTAGGAAGCTTCCTGCACACCCATACCTGGGCTTCTGCCCTTTCACAGAGTTTCTGATTAACTGACTTGGGGTAGGGCCTGAATATCAGGCTCTCTCTCTCTCTCTTTCTTTCTCTCTCTCTCCTATTGGGTAAGAAAAAGTGAGAAAGAAAGTGAGAGAGCCAGAGAGAAAGAAAGTGAGAAAGCCAAGTGTCTATCACTTGATTGGGCTCACAGAGAACTCTGTCATAAGTTAATGTGATCCTTCTAGAAAATACCTAGTTGCTTCAACCAGATAAATTCCATTTCTCTAGGTACAGCTTTATCATCAAACCTTGAGATCACTGTTTTTACTAGACTAGGTATTTATATCACTTTATAATTGATTTAGGTCTTTCAAGTAGAAAGATTACTGTCCCTATCTTTCTCTAGGATTTTCTGAAATAAAAAAGAAAAATAAACTATAATTTACCTTGCTATGAATAAAGTTAGGTGTTCAGATGGATAGAAGTTAGATAAAAATGTAGAAGAAGTTAGATGGATAAAAATAAGAGGTTAATGCCGGGTGAGTAAAACCAGGTGAGTGGAGGCAGGTGGATAGAGTCAGACAGGTAAAACCAGAAGGTTATAGTCATCTAAATAAAGCTATTGGATTCTCTGGAAAGTCATGAAATTGTGTTAATTTTAAGATAAGAGCATTTTTTGCATGGAAAAACAAAAAACTAAGTCATAATTTTCCCAACAACCTAATAGATCATTAATACAAGGTAGATACAACTCAGAGCCTGGCTTTGCAGACAATGACACCCGAGTCTCTCACCCTCAACCATGGTTAACCCCACCGTGCTCTTCGACATTACTGTTGGCAGTGAGCTCTTGGGCTGCGTCTCCTTCGAGGTGCTTGCAGACAAAGTTCCAAAGACAGCAGAAAACTTTTGTGCTTTGAGCACTGGAGAGAAAGGATTTGGCTATAAGGGTTCCTGCTTTCACAGAATTATTCCAGGTTTTATGTGCCAGGGTGGTGACTTCACATGCCATAATGGTGCTGGCAACAAGCCCATCTATGGTGAGAAATTTGATGATGAAAACTTCATCCTGAAACATACAGGTCCTGGCATCTTGTCCATGACAAATGCTGGACCCAACACAAATGGTTCTCAGTTTTTCATCTGCACTGCCAAGACTAAGGGGTTGGATGGCAAGCATGTGGTCTTTGGAAAGGTGACATAGGGCATAAATATTGTGGAATCCATGGAGCGCTTTGGGTCCACAAATGGCAAGACCAGGAAAAAAAAATCACTGTTGCTGACTGTGGACAACTCTAATGAATTTGACTCGTTTTCTCTTAACCACAGACCATTTCTTCTGTAGCTCAGGAGAGCACTCCTCCACCCCATCTACTTTATATGTCCTGTAACGCGTGCTCTTGCTGCAGTTCTTTGGATTCAGTATTTTCCTTATTCCTCTCCAAATCGAGCTAAATTGCAAAGGTAAGTTTATGATAATGAAGTAAAAATAGGAAGTAACAACAACAACAAAAAGACTCAGGGCCTAAGGCCAGCAGCTGATGACTGGGGCCAGGTGAGAAAGCCATATGATACTAGGTCATATGGATTATATTGAGTGGATCAGGGTACATAGGTAAGGTCATGAGGTTAACTCCCACAGAGTAGAAATAGGTGTGTTAGGTCGAGTCTAGAGCCAGGTGTATAGAGACAAGTCAGTTGGGTCAGATGAGTAAGGCCAGTTTGGTAAGCAAAGCAGGTAAGCCAGGTAGGTCCAACTTAGTGGGTAAGCCCAAGTAGGTAAGGCCAAGTGTGTCAGGCTAGGGTATGGCCAGGTGAGTAAGACCAGAAGGACAATGGCGAGAGTTTAAGACTTGGTGGCTAAGACCAGCTAAATGAATCAAAGTAGTTAATATTGTATGGGTAAATCTGGGTGGGAAATGCTAGGTATGTTAAGTTGGGAGTGTGGGGTGGGGGGGAACTAGGTGAGTAAGGCCATGCAGGTATGAAAAGGAGTGTAAAGCCAGGATATTAAGACCATGTCAGTAAGGCCAGGTGGCTTAGCCATGTGCTTAGCAGCCTCTTTTGAAAAGCCTCTTGCCTAGGTTTCTTCTTCCAGTGACAAAAGGGTCTCAGTACCCCAACCCCTTATCTGCCAGGCATGGCACCAGCATGCAGGACACACCTCTGTGTCTGTCTCTCTGTCTGTCCGAACCATCCTGTGTGAGCTTATGAGATCTAGTATCCTTTGTAATCTCTCCCGCTTTCTGCCCTATGTGAATTTGTGTCTCCACTGACACCTTAGACATTGAGAGTCCAAGACCATGCAATAAATTATATTATTAAACTTAATGAAATGGTACAGAATATATTTAAATAGATACAATTATAGCCTCTTTGTAAGTTTTAATGTCAAATCATTCTTACAGGTTAATATTTAGTAAAAATTTAAAAACTTAATCATACAACCAAGAAAATGACTTGAAAAAATTATTAAGCATACCACCCAAAACATGCCATTACCAGGAGTCTGTCTTTCTTACATTTCATAGCCCTTAGGCTCTTACTTACAGAAATTTAATGGCAAGCACAAAACACAAATAGTTTTTTTTTTTAACTGTATATGTACTACTGAAATTGTATTAATTTAAAGATAAGTGCATTGGACTTTTTCCCTGTGATGTCTTTATAATCAAAATACAAACTACCTCCCAGTAAGGAAATGTCAAGCTCTGAACTATATTAACTCATAAGCCAATAACAAGTGTACTTGTTGTGTACAATCAAACTTAATTTTTCTTAGAAAAACTACATTCAACCAATTTCCTTTTGTAGTTAATGAAAATAAAAGTTGATTATTTTCTTCTATCTTATATTTGATAAATCTGTTCTATTAGTAGAAGCAATAATAGTAAAACACATGTTCCCAAAACGCATCATGCTAATAGAAAAAGTCAAACCAATGAGAACGATAAAATTGAATACAATTATTTTACTTCATTTAGCAAATCTTGTGCTCACTATGTGCCAGGTTTTATACAGGGGACTGATTTAATTTTTGTGACAGTCATAAGAGGAGTCCTTTTACCACCATAATGTTGAAAATGTGCAAGTGACCCCAATTCTCATAACCCTGCAGTGTGTTCATTACCTCAGATTAAGTGTTAACTCACAGAGACTGTGTGAAAACAGGTACAAGGTCACCATTCTGCCTCACACCACTTCTGTAACAGCTCCTCCTCCTGGCTCCCCAGTGACCCAGCCATAGCTCTGTTGCACCTTCAGCTGCACCCCTCAGCCCCCAGAGCTCAGGCTTGGTATTCTTCTACTGGGTATGTAGAGGGCATTAAGACCAAGGAGGGCACCTTCTCTGGATGTAGAAACAAAAGAAGAAGGTGTAAAGACAGTCCAGGTATACTCAAAGGGTCTTTTCTTTCTTTCTTTTTTTTTTTTGTATTTAGTTTTTCTATAGAGCCTGTGTATTTACTAGAGATAGAGAAAGTGAGAAATCACCCCCACAAGAGAGGATGGACAAGCTGTAATCCTCTTATTCATTTTTCTCTCAGTATTTTGGGCACCCACACACATGCCCAGCTTGATTTTTTTTTTTTTTGAGAGGTTTTCGCTATAGGGTGCGTGTGCTCACTAGAAAGACAGAGAGAGACATAGAGACAGAAAGCGAGAAATCACCCCCCCAGAGGGGATGGTCACGCTGCAATCCCTTCTCCTCCAGTCTCCTCTCGGGATCTTGGGCACGCACACACACGCACCCGGTGTGAGTTTTAAGCCACCGGGTCCGGGACGCGAACTGCAGTTGACTACGTGGGAGTCCAGCGACATAGCCATTATGCTAACTGCTCGTTTTCCCCAGCTTGATTTTCAAGCTGCTTCATCTGGGACTCAAACCACATAGTTTGCCTTAACCTCCACACCAACTGCTACCCACTCGAAGGGTCTTAATATAAAAAGTATTTGTAGTTGGGACCAGCAGATGGCATAATGAATATGTCACTGGACTCCCACATGGTCAACAAAGTTCAAGTCATGGACGTAGCAGCTTGAAACATGCTGGGTTCATGTATGTATGTGCCCAGAATCCTAAGAGGAGAATGAAAGAAAAGGGATTGTGGCATGGTCATCCCCCAGAGGGTGATTTCTCACTTTCTGTATCTCTGTTTCTCTGGTGAGTGCATGCACCCTATAGCAAAAATCTCTCTCTCTCTCTCTCTCTCTCTCTCTCAAAAAAGAGTATTCATAGTAAAGAAAAAGACTATCTAACTTTGCTGAGAGATACATATGATGATATGCCATATTATAGGGCAGGAGATCTCACTATTGCAAATTAAAGTGCAAAATAAATATAAATTTAATTAATATGACAAGTATTGGGTACGATCTTAAGGAGCTGGGAAGAAAGAGATTTTTGAAGAAGCTGAGAGAAGGCCAGCCCTAGAAAGATCCTTGATCAGTCGAAAACTAGAAACTAGTTTTGACCCATCTGAAGTCTATGGCCCTTGGCCACAGCATCCAGCTTCTCCTTCTGAGAACTCTCTCTATTCACTTTTCCATGCAGTTCCTTTCTCAGTCTCCATAATGGACAAGGATTGCAGCAAGTTCCTTCCGCCTGGCCATGAGTTGATTATTGGACCCAGGCAGGTGCAAGGACACGTACCTGGTAAAGTGATGGAGTGTGGAATGCAGTACTCTGGGACTCTAGTCTGGACTTGCCACTAGCCTCTTGGCACTTAAAAATAGAACGCCTGGAAATGAATCCAACTCCTAAAAGTATGGTGGGCCTACCCTCTGGGAATGCAGTCATCCTACCTTCAGGAGTTCATGGCCTTGTCTAGTTCCCTGTGTGTTGGTTGACCTACTGACCTGCTTCTAACCACCAACATCTAGCAAAAGTGAGATGACATATTGAGAGACTGTGGATAGAAGCCATAGTCTGGCTGGCTGTTTCAAGCCAGCCAAAATGATGTGAACTGCCTTGTGGAAGGGCCCATTGGCAAGGGACAGAGAAAACAACTAACAAGCAGCCTGGGACGAACCAATTTTCAACAGGAATTAGGCTCGCCCAGTCAAATAAGTGAAAGAAGGGGGTGGGGGAGAATCCCATAAACACAAAGTGCTAGTAACAAATCGAACACTGTGTATCCATGAGAGACAACTTCAAATTATCCAAAGAAAAGTCCTCATTTCTTCTGTAGAAAGACTGAGGCAGAGTTAATAAGCGAGACAAGGGCAGGTCATATAATGCTCCCTTCCCCCCATCTGCCAGCCTGTGCAGCTTTATTCCTGTGCTCTGATCCCTGGCAAGGCACACAAAAAACATAGGTCTACCCCTAGAGTTATGATCAGACCAACCGCTAAAGAAGGAGGTCTCGTAGAGTCTCAGACCTGCAGTAAACTCCCAATTTCTCCAAATCTATCTTACTCTCCACCTTTTTGAATCAAATGAGCACCTGATACATAACTTCCATTATCCTTCAATACCTTGTGGGGAAGGCAGGCTTTTTACTGCCATTTTATGGATGAGTAAAAGAAACTCAGAGATGTATTCAGCTGTGGTCACAACACTAGCAAGTGGCAGAGCTGAGACATGAGGCTTACTTAGCTCATGACCCCAGCCATGCATGTTCACTCATACAGGCACCCTGCTCAGCACAGTCTCCTCCTCAAGTCCTAGTGTAAAAATCACTCACTCAGGGAAAACAGCACACGTGCCTAAATGGAGCAATAGAGGAACCCAGGCCTGGGGGCTTTAGGAAAAAATCCCCACAACTCTCCCCTGAGAGTACCACCAACCTGTCGGAGGGAGAGACATTGTCTGTTCATCTAGTCTATTCATTTTATTAGCTCACTTTAAAAAGAACTGTGTAATAAACTAACTTCCTTTTTTAAAGGAATTACTTATTTAATCCTTCCTTCCTTCCTTCCTTCCTTCCTTCCTTCCTTCCTTCCTTCCTTCCTTCCTTCCTTCCTTTTCTTCTCCTCCTCCTCCTCCTTCTTCATCTTTAATTTGACTAGGGAGAGACACAGAGAGAGAGAGTGAAGGAAAGTGAGAAAGCAAGTCACCTACCTGGATCAGGACTTAAACCGTGGTGGGCCATGTGAGAGTCCAATACTTAACTTCCATGCAACCTGCCAGACCCATTAACTTCCTTTTAGAAAAAGTTATTGCAGTACACTTTTTTTCGTTTTTAGAAAGAATTTTAAATTTCATTTTAACAAAACAAAATCAAGTCACCCATAAATGGCCACTTTGACAGTGTCAGACCAGTGCTCCTTCAAAATCCTTCTCTAAGGGACTACTGAAACCTAGTGGTCTGAGGTTGATGCCCAGAAGCCATCCTGACCAGATGAGTGATGTCCAGTTGGTCCAGAATGCTTACCCTGACCACAGGGCCCAGGATAGACAACAGAGCTACAGTGCACTGTGGGCAGTGGACTCAGGAGAGAGATCTTATGACAGTCTATGATAATGTACCATGTGCAAGCTTGGACAGGCTGGCACAAAAGCATGCACAATCTCCTCACCATTTGCCAGTACAGACTAAACAGTTAACGAAACAAAGCTTGAGGGAAGGATTGATCAAAAAACACAAAGTAGAATTTCTAGCATCCTGGGTCACATATGATAGCTGTCATTTAAATAATAACCTATGATGTGTCTTATGATGAGCAGAGGCATCAGATATGAGCAAATAATGCCAAACATAGTAGCTGAAGGTACAGACTAGTATCGTCTGGTATGTTAAAGAAATCAGCCTCTACCCTAATGATTCCTTATCCCTTTTTGCAACCCTGAAATAAGATTTGGTCTTAGAGCTCCAATGGAAGCCACTTTTCCATTTGTAGTAAAAAATGTGGTTAAATCCATGTTACAAAATTATTGCTAGTAGATTCCACAGCTGACCCGGAAGGATTCTGCTGAAACTGAATTCTATAGGCCAGGATGTCAGAGCTCTATGTAATTGCAAAATCCCATGAGATTGTTTAATTTTGTGACTTCCTTCCAATCCAAGCTGCCTGTGCCTTGTGGGAGGGAGGTACATCCAGGGTATCACAAAATGACTGTGAAATTATCCTAGTAAACTATAGGCATCTCAACTCTTAGGCTATTTATTAGGACAATATTAAGACAAACATTCATCTTTTATGCTGCACATTATTTCAAGCAAGGTGCCAAAATTTTACATTACACACTTTCAAAAGAAACTGTAAAATAAAACTTTTCAAGAATAAATACTGGGTTAAATAAATATCTGGATTAATCAAAAAAAACACCAGACCAAAGATAGGTATGATTCCCAAATTCAGCCATAGGGACAAATTTAGAGATTGAACTCTCATAATGAATAGCTCCCTTTTCATCCTTTTCAGAATAAAAAAAAAAAAAAGATTGATTCTGTCAATATAGGTAGCATAAGATATTTTAATTCAAACTTCAATTTTTCTCAAAGGCTAAAAAATAAAAAAAAAAAACAATATAGTCAAAAAATAAGACCCATACCAAGTCCTCCAAGTCATTAATACTTTTAAGCAAGAGAAATAAACTATTATGCAATAACCGAACAGATCTGATGGGCTATTCCTTATACTATGCTTACGCAGTTTACCCAAGACGTTCCAAGAATACACATTTTGAACTTGGGTCACAAAGAATCATTCTGACAACTCTACATAAAGATGAGCAAATACATACTAATTAGCCAAAGGAAGGAATAAACCGCTCAATTTTTAAAAACTTGTCTGCATTTAATGTTAAAATGTAAGGTATATTCTCTCTAGGTTTATCTTAAAGTGAGTTCATATTTCCAGCTCTTGCTGAATGAGAGAGGCAAACAACGTTAACATTTTGCTATAAATGATAGACAAAGGTTTAATATTGTTATTTTATAAAGAGTGGCTGTATATTATCAATACATAATAGATAATCCCCGGGGGGGGAGCACAAGATCTATTCACTAATTCAAAAAGAAATACAATACTTTTAAAGGAAAATATTAATTTCTACATCAAAAAAATGAAAATTCAAACAAGATGTCATTTCAAATTTTACCTAAAATGAGCAAATTTTATGTGCTTTTACATTGTTATTATCAAACTCAGTGTTACAAAGTTAAGATGGGCACTCTCATACAATCTGTTGGAAGTAACCTAACCTGGCACAATCTTTATGTAAGTAATCTGACATTTGGTTCCAAAGAAATAGTGTGCTAATGTACATGCACATATAGACACATAATTGCAAAACCACACCTCCAAGAATCTCTCCTGAGTATCATTAGGAATTTACACAAATTTGAGAAAACTTAGCTGCAAACCACCAGAAGCCCTCAACTCAGGAGACTGGGTAACTCATGGCACATTCAGGCTATAAAAATGGCAGATCAGCTCCTAACTCCACTAAATGATTTGCCAAAAGAACTGACATTCTCCATCTCCTATAAAATGCTAGTGACTGACAGGAAGCTCTTAGACAATTGGCACATCTGTGCTTCAGAAAGTTCAACAGCCTGCTATTCAAGACTCAGCCATCTTCATTCTAAACATCTATTCAGGCCAGCTGTATTTGTTATTAAAAGCTGGGAAAAACTTGCACCCAACCTAGTTGGTTGCATCCATCATCTTTAATGATCTTTTCCTTTTCTATCTATTCTACAGAAATCAAAAGGAGTTATTGGGCTAGCCTATGGGGTGGTGGTTAAGGCGACTAGATTCCACCTGACTGACTCCAAGGCTTGAGAAACATGTCAGACACATCTGTGTGCATGTCCAAAATCCTGAAAGGAGGAGGGGTGGAGAAGAAGGGTTTGTGGTGTGACCGTTCCCCAAAAGAGATGCTTTCTCACTTTCTCACTCTCTCAAGCAATTTTTTAAAAAGTAGATAACATAGGGGCCAGCAGGTGGTGTGGTGGTTAAGGGTGCTGGACTCCCACATGGCCTACCATTTGAGTCCCAGACCTGAAGGCTTGTTTTCTCACTCTCTCAATCTCTCTCTCTCTCTCTGTGTCCTTTTCTGGTAAAAATAAATAAATAAAGTTAAATAAAATAATTATTTTTAAAAAGTAGATAATGTAAGTATGATTCATGCAAGAAGTTTAAATAAGTAGATCCACTCTTGGATATAGTGCTTTTGATCTATTGCCAAAACACTGGGAAATGGGTATACTTCCCCTTGAATTTAAAGTAAAGTGCGTATGTATGTCCTGTTTCTAAAACTTTTTCTCATGTTAGCTTTTTCAGTAACTGATCATTTATAATTCTCCAACATGTCAAATAAGCATACAGCTCCTATGAACATGGTAAAAAAATGACTTATATGATATATTTTTTACAGTGTAATGATTCCAGTTGGATCTAAGAAAGCTTACATCTTCATGATTCAGCTTGGGTAAGGCTAACTCCATTCGGAAATCTCTGACAATGCAACTTCATTTTGAGTTTGAATTTTTGCTTTGTAACTAAGCCAAACAGCTGATAGCCACCTTGTTAATGTGCATCAATATGTAAGTGACCACCAGGCTCTGGGGCCCTTTTGTCCACCACTAACATCTGGAACTTGAGATAATACATCTTTTGGGACCATAAATATCAGTTCCTCTGACAAGCTAAGACACTCCTTGCTGTGACTTCACACTTTGCAAGTATCCATTTGATAAGGCATCGAATGCTGGAGGCCTTGCCCACCTGGACAATTCCTAGGCCACAGTGCTGATGACTTGAAGGCATTCAAGATCCTTTTGAGTATCATCTTGAGAGGACTGGTCATCCTGACCAATTTGAAGATTTTTTTCCAGTGGATACAAAGAGATTCATTTGTTACGACCACTTTGTGGTTCTGTGATTTTATTCTTCCCTTTCTTTCTTTTTACATATTTGACCATAGGTTGGCCTATTCTCTGCTTGCGTATGTATGCTGAAATACATCAATTAATTTGCTAACTTTCTTTGCTCCATTTGGCTTGTCATTCAATTTCAGCCTAAATAAACTGCTCTTGTCAAAGAGAGGTTAAGTTGTCTCCAGGTGTCAGGGAATCAGATCAACTCTATTGGTCCAGCATGACACTCACAATACTGACAATACGTTGAAGTGAAAAGGAAAATTAGAAATGAAATGCACAGTTTGTCACGTCTTGGTAAAGTATGCTCACTCAGTCTACCAACTCAAACTGAACTCCTCTGGAAATGCCCTCACAGACACACTAAAAAATAATGGTTTACCAGTTTGCTGGGTATTCCTTAATCCAGTCAAGTTGACACCTAAAAATAGCTACCATTGGGGGGGTTGGACTTTACTAATACATAATTTATATTGATTATTCATATTCACAGTTACTTTGGCACTTTTAAAACAGATAGACATGGGGCTGGTAGGTGGTCTGGTAGTTAGAGGCACTGGATTCCCACATGGCCAAATATGGTTCAAGTCCTGGACCTGGCAACTTGCTTTCTTGCTTTCCCCTTCTCTCTGTCTCTGGTCAAATTAAAAAAATAATAATAGGGACCAACAGGTGGTGTGGTGGTTAAGGTGCTGGACAGTCCCACATGGCAGACCATGGTTCAAGTACTAGACCTGGTGGCTTGCTTTCTTTCCCTCTCTCTCTAAATATCTCTCTCTGGTCAAATTAAAATAAATGAATGAATAAATAAAATTAAATAATTCTATAAAAATGGTATAAATAATAATAACAACAAATGGAATTAAATAAATAAATAATTCTTTCAAAACAAACAAACAAACAACAGGACTCAGAGCTCCCAGATCGGTCCAAGATGGCAGTGGTGGAGGAGACTCTAAAGCAACTTCAGAGCCAGAAAGGGATGCAGAGAATCATTGTGGTGAACACAGAAGGCATTCCCATCAAGAGCACCATGGATAACCGCCCCACCACACCAACCTCATGCACAGCTTCATCCTGAAGGCACAGAGCACCGTGTGTGAAATCGACCCACAGAACCACCTGACCTTCCTTTGAATTCGCTCCAAGCAAAATGAAATTATGGTTGCATAAGACAAAGACTATTTACACATCACAAATAATTTTATACACATCACAATTGTCTTTATTCTTTTTTTTTTTTTTTTTTGGAGAGGGTTTTGCTATAGTGCGCGTACATTCACCAGAAAGAGAGACAGAAAGTGAGAAATCACCCTACACGCCACAATCCCTTCTCTTCCATTCTCCTCTCAGGATATTGGGCATGTATGCACACATGCCCAGCATGAGTATGAGCCACTGGATCTGGGACTTGAACCATAGTCGACTACATGGGAGTCCAGCGACATAGCCATTTTGCTTCAGTCTCCTTTCAGACTGAAGACATTATACCATTCATTTTTCTGTCATTTCACAGTCCCATGCAGAAAGCTTACACATGGTAAGAGGCAAGTGCATAGTTTGTTTCTTTAAAATAATACCCTGAATATTATTGGGTTTTCAGAAATGTCATGACTTTTTTTTCTATGTAAAAATGTGTCATGTTTTTTCTAATGACCCAATATTTCATCCTAAACATTTTGATAAAAGTATTTTAAAAAGAAAATAGTTTACATTAGGGTTCACTCACTCTTGGTGTTCTACATTGTAAGGTTTTGGACAAATGTGTAATGACATGTAACTACCTGTATAGTATCATACAAAGGGTCTTTAAAAGGTTCATAGAAAATGTGTATTATAAAAACTATGTATGGATTTCAAAATTTTGGCACAAAATCAACTCACACTTTAATTTCCCTTTTCCACACACATTTTGAAGCACCATAAACACAGGATTTTCACTTTGGTTAATAAGTTGCAATAATGTGAGGTAGGTCTGCCCATTGTCACAGCGTTCCATTCTGGTGAGGGAGGTTCCTCATGGGGGAGGCTATGTATGTTTGGGGGGCAGAGGGTTTATATTTGTGAAGCTAAAACTTCCTCTAAACAAAAATTAGTCTTTAGAACAAACAGTTCTTATTTCAGTGGTTCTTATTTCAAAAAGATTTAGTTCTTTTTATTTGGTCTTTTGCTTTCATTGTCATTTGCTTTGTCTAATTTAGGAAAGGCACCCATGACCACAGAGCCTTTTAAAGTTGCTGCCTTGCTGGGAACCCCTGAGATTTTCTAGTTAGTGTGGTGGTTTTCCTGTGTCACAGTGATGTTCTCAGGCCATCACAGTTACTTTCAATTCTGGCTGTACATCAGAATCAGCTAGATGCTCTACTTTGACCTGCAGACTATGGTTCAAAAAGTTTGTAAAAAATGGATTTAAAGCACAGGTTTATTTTGAGGCAAAAATTTGAAATATCATGAGTAGTTTTTGCACAGTTTGCATTTTCAATGAATTTATTGAAGATCCCTCATACAGGTGAGACCCAGGCTTGAGGATTTTGCCCAAATTGCACAGGGGATTCTGATGGCCAACAAGGTTGAAAGCCACTTGGGTTATCTGTGCCATACTCTAGGGAGAACCAAAATGCTGTTCTCCCTGGTCTGAACAGAACGTGCACTTGGTGCCCATTGAAGTATATTATGCAAAGCCTGCAGATGGCATGCCACCAGACTGATGTGGGCTGCACAGGTTTTGTTTAACCTGTAAAGTATTATTGTTTTTTAATTGTGAAATATTTCAAGCATACAGAACAGCAGGAACAATAATATAATAAAAACTTATGAACCTACCCGCCAGTCTAACAAATCTTATCATTTTGCCATATTTATTACAGATTTTTATTAAAGTAATAAAACATTACAGATGCAATAGAAGTCCTTTGTGTCCTTTTCCCCTTTCTTCCTCAATTAATCCCTCTCCATTGTAAAAACTAGCATTGGAGTCTATCATTCCAATCCATATTTCACTATGTATTTATTCAAAGACTGTATATAGTGTTATTTTTCTGTTTTTAAACATTACATATATGATATCAGATTTTGTACAGTGTTTTATAAAATTGGGCCAATATTTAAACTGAGAAATTTCACATAAAATCGGTTTTGTTGGCTTCTTGTGAAACCATGGGAAGATCTGGCAACACTGAGCTGGCTTTCTGGCATGACAATGCACCGTACTGGGCCAGCACTCTTTGGTGAGACTTGGTCTCAATGCTCACACTGTGTAGACATATGTGCATGCACCTGGACTCTGTCTCCTTTGATGTGGGTTTGGGCCCTGATCCTGAACTTCCTTCCAATATTCTTTCCTTTCTTCAAGGCCATTTCTGTTGTCCTCTCTTAAGTGCCTAATGTCAAAGATGTCTACCTCTGAATGTTTCCCTCAGTTCCCATTCTGCCCTCTCCTCTTTTTTATGTGGTTTTCAGTTTTATTTTCTTACCATTCCTGCCATTTTGCTTGGGATTCTTGACTTTATCACCAGAAGGGAATAGGTTTGTTTCTGTAAAAAGTATTTATTATTATTTTTAATTTGAACAGAGAGAGACAGAGACAGAGAGAGACATAGAGAGAGAGATAGAGAAAGGAAACTTGAGAAGGAAAGCCTCCAGGTCTGGGACTTGAACTGCAGTCAGCCATGTGGAAGTCTAGCACCTTAACCCCTATGCCACCTACCAGCCCCAGGTTTGTTTGTGTTTTAATGATAAAGAGTGCAAATACACATGGGAGAAAGTGAGAGAGAGAGAGAGAGAGAAAGAGAGAGAGAGAGAGAGAGAGAACTCTTGACAACATCTTGTCACCCAGTTGACCCCTTTCCACAGCACCTCCAGCTCCCAGAACCTTGGGGTCCTGTGTGCAGGCCAACCCGGAATCCTGAACCTGAGACTACACATGGCTTCCAGCCTTGCTTGGAACCATGTTACTGTGCTGTGCCACAACATGGGATGTGTTTTCTGGTTTTGTTTGAGATGTTGCAGGAGGTAGTAAAAGAAGTTACTTTGATTAGCAAATGGTCACATTACATCTCTGTGACCTCTGGCTTTGACTATTCTCCTTAATGTGTTCACAAATTTTAGTAACTTCTGGGGGTAGCTGGGGCTCCAGAAGCCTGGACACTGGATAAATGGGTTTTACAATTATTTTTCCCCTTTCTTAATGATAGAGCATATGTGCATATTTGAGAGAGAGAAAGAGAGATGTGAGCACCCTCCTTAGGGTCTAGTCAGTACGCTAGCCCCTTCCAGTCTTCATGCCTATCTAATCCTGGACACTGGTGCATATGCCTGGCAAGTTTCAGGCTGTCCAGGCAGGGAATGGAACTACAATTGGCCACATGGGATACAGCTTTCTATAAACAGTGTTTAAGCACTGTGCTATGCGGCCAGTCCTAGGTCATACAACTAAACACTGAGATAGTTTTAGCTTTTATTTTTTCACAGTAGTTGGCAAAGTGCTATATATTTCATAGCTGTTAAAAATATATCTACTGGGGATCAGCAGGCTTTGCAGTGGGCCAAGCAGGTGGTTAAGGCACTGGTCTCTCACATGGTCGAATGCAGTTTGAGTCCTGGACCTGGCAGCTTGAAAATCATGTGGGCACATGTGCGTGCATGCCCAAAATTCCAAGGAGAATGGAGGAGTAAGGATTGTGGTGTGACCTTTCCCTCTGGGGGTGGAGGGTGACTTTTCACTTTCCCTCTCACTGTCTCTGTCTCTTCTGGTGTGCATGCACACCCCATGGCAAAACCAAACACAAACAAATAAATATATATATTTACTGAACAAAAGAATATTAGTAAGTTAAATTGTGTTTTATTTATACCTCATTCTTTACAAGCCAGGTCAGTTCCTGACCCTCCTTTGTTTTAGGGAACACGGGTAGTCCAAGACACCTCTCCTGATAAAGATCTGAACTTGTCAGGGGAAGTCAGAGAGACTGAGATGGATGAGTGTTTATGATTTGTAGATTGTTTTGGTGGAAGGATTTTTTAATAGAAATTAAAATACCTTGATACATCCTTGGTATTTGGAAGAATTTGAGAAGGATGAGCAAATATTTTCAGGAAGTATTGTCTCTTGTGTAAAAGAATGGATCCGTCTTGTTCTTTAATAGAGGTAGTGTGAAAGAATCAAATTGATCTAAATTATATTTTTATGTCATTCTGCTTGGAATGGGATTAACAGGTTTAAGACAGATGATAGCATAAAAGAAATCTGTGTACGACACAGAGGACTATAATGCCTTCTGGTGTTTTAGACAAGGACAACTCTTGCTAAATATAGACGTCCTTCCCTTTGGTAGAGATAGTAGGGCTTCTAGAAAGCCCTTTCTCTATCACGACTGAAATCATGACCAGAAACTTCTGAGATTAATGAAGAGGCATTAACTGTCACAAGAGCATTTTTGCATGTAATATAAAATGCAATAGAAAGCCAATTTCAAAAGCTGCTTGGAAAATAAATAAAACTATATATCTGGAAATTATAATTCATGTACGTATAATCCCTTAAATCACATGTGATAAATATAAAAGTATGTTTTTGCAACAATTTGGTTTAAAATAGACTTAAACTTCTTTCCATTTATAGTTGGGAAACAGATACTAATAACACTCTAAAATTCAGTTTTGTTAAGCCTAATAAAATTGAATTACACCACTTCTGGATTTTGGATAATAGTTAGCATCAGCTATGTCATTAGAAAGCACAAAGACACTGCTACCATAAGTGTAAGATGGCTTGGTCTTCAAAGTTGAAAGGTTTCATATATTCCTTTTTTTTTTCTTTGAAAGGTTTTTGCCATAGGGCACGTGCACTCGCTAGAAAGACAGAAAGAGACAGAGAGACAGAAAGCGAGAAATCACCCCCCAGGGGGGATGACCACACTACAATCCCTTCTCCTCCATTCTCCTCTCGGGATCTTGGGCACACACACACACGCGCCTCGCGTGAGTTAAAGTCACTGGGTCTGGGACTCAAACCACTGTTGACCACATGGGAGTCCAGCGACATAGCCATTATGCTAACTGCTGGTCCCAAAGGTTTCATATATTCTTGAATGCCTTTTTTTAGGTGGACATTTGACATCTCTGCTGGACATACATTCAGATATTTATTAGGTCATTGGAAAAGTCATGATATATTTTTCTGTTCTTCTATGCAAAAATGAATCATGACTTTCCTGACGGCCCAAAAACATGTTTGCAAGTTCTTTTTTTTTCCCCCCATTTAAGTGTGTTGTAGTTGAAAGTCCAGGGTTTGCCAGAGTGGAGATTCCAGAGCAGTGGGTAATTTTCATTACTGTTCGTTGATAAAGCCGGTCCAAATAAAATGCAATTGGCAGAAGGACAAATCCTGTAATCCCACTGAATTACTTTTTTAGGGCTGCTATAACCAAGTACCAAAAGCTGGGTGACTTAAGACAACAGATAATTATCCTCTCACAGTTGGAGGCTAAACCTTCGAAATCAATGTTATCAGAGTTGGTTTCTACTGGAAGTTCTGAGAGAGAGTTTGCTTCTAGTGGTTCTCAGCAATTCTTGCTGTTCCTTGATTTATAGATACAGTACTCCAATCCCTGCCTCCACCATCTAGCAATCTATATGTGATCTATCGGTGTGTGTATGTCTGTCTGTCTCTGTGTCCAAGTTACCTCTGGACACCAGTCAGTGGAGTAGGGCCTCTTCTAATTCAGTCTGGCCTCATCCTAACTTGATTGCAAGCACTTAGACCTTATTTTCAAATAAGGTCACACTCATAACTACCTGGGGTTAAGACTTTAAACCTTTTGGGAGACACAATTCAGCTTATAATACCCACTTTCTCCTGAGTCCTTCCCAGAATCAGAAATTCTAAAGCCACACATATCAGCTCATTTCATTCTTATAATCCTACAATCCAAAAATGACTATACCTGTTCTAAGAAAACAGAGCAGGAAAAGTTTAGGCTACCAGCTAGTAAGTGCAGAATAGGGATTTAAATCTGACTATGACTGATATAAAAAGTCCGTGTTCTTTCCACAGTCCATTCCCTGTCATCAGCTTAACAACAACAACAACAAAAGGATTCTTTTGAAGCAAACTTTTATGTCAAAATTTAGTGCTTTCATAACTTTTCCCTCAGAGTTATCAGAATGGTATGTTTGAGAGAGTTGGAAACCGCAAATATGATGATAGATTTTTTTTCCATACTTGAGAACATCTGGCTATTTCCCACCATACAGTGGCAGTGACTTCTTTTGTTAGATTACAGGTTAGTCATGGGATAAAGACCATCTGTCAATCAAAACATCTCATTCCTTCAACAGATAATTTTCTAAAACATATTATAAATTGCATTTGTGTACATCTATTTTTTACATGCATTGGGGTAATCTGATTTTTAAAGAATCTTATCTGTCATCAAGTTTCATTTCTCTGTTCCACAAATAATTTAAAAATCTACCCCCTCATCATTATCTTCAATATCATGACTTAATTCACATATGCATTTCTCTTACTTGACTATTGCAAAGACTTCCAAAAAGATCTCTCCACCTCCAGTTTCCTCCCATCTAATCCACTCTTGACATTGCTGAGTCATTCTGAAGCATTAAAACATGTTTTAATACATTTAAAAACTCTTTTCATGAAAGAAATGTTTACCTAGTGTACTCTATTAGTTGTTATTTGAGGTACTGGGACATGCAGGGAAGACAGGGATCAAACATTCCTTTCTTCGGGGTGTTTATAATCCATAAAGTTCATTACTGTGATTATTGTATCTTTGTCTGATGCATTTTGTTATGAATCTTGGCCAGTAACAATGATGATGATGGTGTTTTCCATTTTGTTGAATACCTACCTTATGTCAGCTATAATCCTAAATCCTTTCCATAAGAATCATGTCCTAAGAGACAGAGAAGCTATTATGATGCTGATTTTTGTACCCAAGGAAATTGAGACTCAAGAGTTTAAATCAATGCAAAGTCAGAGATTAAAAAAAAAAAATCTTAGAGGAGGCCCAGCAGGTGGTATAGTGGCTAAGGTGCTGGACTTCCATATGGCCAACAGCGTTTGGAGCCCCAGACCCAGTGGCCTGAAAATCACACCAGGTGCCTGTGTGTGTCCAAAGTGTCAAGAGTAAGGAATGCAACATGGCCATCCTCCCAGAGAAGTGATTTCTCACTTTCCCTCAAGCACTTAGACCTTATTTTCAAATAAGGTCACACTCATAACTACCTGGGGTTAAGACTTTAAACCTTTTGGGAGACACAATTCAGCTTATAATACCCACTTTCTCCTGAGTCCTTCCCAGAATCAGAAATTCTAAAGCCACACATATCAGCTCATTTCATTCTTATAATCCTACAATCCAAAAATGACTATACCTGTTCTAAGAAAACAGAGCAGGAAAAGTTTAGGCTACCAGCTAGTAAGTGCAGAATAGGGATTTAAATCTGACTATGACTGATATAAAAAGTCCGTGTTCTTTCCACAGTCCATTCCCTGTCATCAGCTTAACAACAACAACAACAAAAGGATTCTTTTGAAGCAAACTTTTATGTCAAAATTTAGTGCTTTCATAACTTTTCCCTCAGAGTTATCAGAATGGTATGTTTGAGAGAGTTGGAAACCGCAAATATGATGATAGATTTTTTTTCCATACTTGAGAACATCTGGCTATTTCCCACCATACAGTGGCAGTGACTTCTTTTGTTAGATTACAGGTTAGTCATGGGATAAAGACCATCTGTCAATCAAAACATCTCATTCCTTCAACAGATAATTTTCTAAAACATATTATAAATTGCATTTGTGTACATCTATTTTTTACATGCATTGGGGTAATCTGATTTTTAAAGAATCTTATCTGTCATCAAGTTTCATTTCTCTGTTCCACAAATAATTTAAAAATCTACCCCCTCATCATTATCTTCAATATCATGACTTAATTCACATATGCATTTCTCTTACTTGACTATTGCAAAGACTTCCAAAAAGATCTCTCCACCTCCAGTTTCCTCCCATCTAATCCACTCTTGACATTGCTGAGTCATTCTGAAGCATTAAAACATGTTTTAATACATTTAAAAACTCTTTTCATGAAAGAAATGTTTACCTAGTGTACTCTATTAGTTGTTATTTGAGGTACTGGGACATGCAGGGAAGACAGGGATCAAACATTCCTTTCTTCGGGGTGTTTATAATCCATAAAGTTCATTACTGTGATTATTGTATCTTTGTCTGATGCATTTTGTTATGAATCTTGGCCAGTAACAATGATGATGATGGTGTTTTCCATTTTGTTGAATACCTACCTTATGTCAGCTATAATCCTAAATCCTTTCCATAAGAATCATGTCCTAAGAGACAGAGAAGCTATTATGATGCTGATTTTTGTACCCAAGGAAATTGAGACTCAAGAGTTTAAATCAATGCAAAGTCAGAGATTAAAAAAAAAAAATCTTAGAGGAGGCCCAGCAGGTGGTATAGTGGCTAAGGTGCTGGACTTCCATATGGCCAACAGCGTTTGGAGCCCCAGACCCAGTGGCCTGAAAATCACACCAGGTGCCTGTGTGTGTCCAAAGTGTCAAGAGTAAGGAATGCAACATGGCCATCCTCCCAGAGAAGTGATTTCTCACTTTCCCTCTCTCTCTGTCTCTCTCCAGGTAATGTGTATGCCTTTTGGCAAAAACCTAAAAACGACAACAACAAAACAACCTTAGGAGGCAAGAATTAAATCTAGCACTTTTTCCTTCAAGGCTCTGGCCACATGTTATACCCTTCTCTTACATGTTCAAAGGGTTTATGAGTAAGCGACGGAACCCTATAGGAGCTCTTTGTAAAGCAAATAACCACTGTGATAATTTGCTTAGAAAATGACAATTTGGTATACTCAGTTTATCTAAAACAGTGATTTGCTGTCCAGGGGACATTTGACAATGTCTGGAGATCTTCTAGGTAGTCAAGATTTTAGGAGTGGGCATGCTACTGGCATCTAGTGAGTACTAGCCAGGGTTTCTCATTCTGTTTCAGCTGTGGTAACAACATCTACTAGGCAGGGAGGCTTATAACAACAAAAACTTATTCCTCACAGTTCAGGAGGCTGGGAAGTCCAAAATCAAGGTGTTAGTAAATTAGGTGTCTGGTAAGGACTTGTTCTCTGCTTTAAGGGCAGCGCCTTTGGCTGGGTCCTCAGGGTGAATAAGCTCCCTCAGGCTCTTTTAGAAAGATGCCAGTTCCATTTATGAGAACTGACCTCATGACCTAATCACCCTGTAAATCTGAAGGCTCTTAATATTATCACACTGAGGAATTAGGTCCCTAGCACTCTGGGGATTAGGTTCCAAAATATAAATTTGGTGGGACACAAATATTCAAACCATAGCATAAGGAGATATTACCTCTATTATAAAGATAATTATCTGGCACAACATATGAGGAGGTCTTCAAACAGTTCATGGAAAATACATATCATAAAAAACTATACATGAATTTCAAATTATATTTTGTACCAGAAATAAACTTCTAAAATTCCGTGTATTTTTCTTGAAGAACCCTTATAGTGCTGAGGTTGAGAAACCCTGACACATCTGAGATAGCTGTGTATACTTTAAAAATAGTAGACTCTTATTTTTCCTTTCTGTTTTATTTTTATATTTTTTATTTATTTTTCCTTTCTGTTCCTATTTTAAGGTCTCCAACTGAATGTATTCCTTATGTATGGAAACAAACCTGGTATATGTTTTAAGAACCTCCCTGCACCAAATTTCTATTTAAAATACAGTAATGTGATGGGTTTTCAGGGAAATTACACATCAGTTGACTAGTTTTAAAATACATTCACTTCTGAGTTTTAAGAACTTCATTCAATTGTTTATGGAAATATTAAGTTATAAATAAAATCTAATGCTTTTTACATATTTCAAACATATTCCTGTTCTGTTCTTCATACATAAAAATGACGCCAAAGACCACTTTGGCATCATTAGTAGACGGCAGGTTCTGGGGCTAATCATGGACATTCTACTTTAAACTGACTTCCTGGTAGAAATGATGTATCTGCACTGAGTCATCCACTCTCGCAAGTGGTCAACTTAGAACTACTTGCAAAGCAGGGACAGATACCTGGTCTGTGACTATACAGCAGTTATTCTTTATGGGAGACTAAATGATCAGTGTTTGATTCAAATCTACGACCTTGCTCTTGACAGCATCATGTTTTCCATCTTGGTTCCAAGAATTTTCCCGCCTTCATAATCCCACTTCATGATTCAAAGTCAAAACAGAAATTTACATGACAGAATGGGAGTCATATTTACTTTTAATGTTCCTGAAAAAGCCCTTAAAAGTTCTTTGGGGTGAGGTGGGACAGCCTTTGAAGAGGTGAGCAGGTGTACTTTGGCATAAAGCTCTTCGCCAGAGGCCTCACATTTGTTTATGGAGTCTGCCTCTTGACAGACATTAAAATCAATATACAGTTGTTGGTCACCTAGGCATGAGTATACACTTCCTTAGTTCAGCATCAATTTCTTCTCAAAGACCTGAGCATGAGAGTTGCTCTTCCCCAACCGTTCCACAATGCTCACGTGACTAAGTACACACTCATTTTCAGTTTTTATCAATGTTTTGGTTGGAAAATGAATTTTCCTCCTAACAACTTTCTGGGTTGCTTCTAATTATCTTTCAAAAACTTTAGAGATCTTTGTATATAAACTCAGTGGGCAAAGTCCTGGTCTTTCCTAGAGCTTTCATTGCATGTTCATTACTACTATCCACTTCTTTAGCAGTTGTCCTCAAGAGAACCAGGCAAGATCTTCTTGGCCAAATGACTAACAGGACCATTCGTCCACTGCACCAATTCAGCTCACCCTAAGCAAGATGTAACCTTGGTCTCTAACTGAGGAAGCACAGAAGACGTTCAATGTTAAATATGACACCTGTATTTAGGGAGACCTATGGCTTTACCATAGTCATTTTAAAGATGGGGTAATTTAGGGGTGTTGAAAAAGTAACAATTAAGCTTTTCACCGCAGTATTAATTTTTTGACGCCTGACATCTGCCCTCAGACGGATTAATGTGGCAGGTTATTAAAGTCATAGAATTAAAGTAAGTTGTCTAAATCTTTCCTACATTTCTTATTCTAACTTCACAGCCTCTTACATCGCCTCCCTGGGATCCAAGTGGCTTGGAACTAGTGAAGTCTGTGAACAGCCCGGGACCTAAAGAATCAGGTTTCACTTAGAAAAAGTAGGATTCCGATTAGATTAGGCAAGGTGGGAAAGGGAATTGGCAGGTAACGCGCCGGAAAGTTACAAGTTGGGTTATTATTTAACTCGCGTCCTACAAACCGATGCCGTGCAGGTGTCTCACTCGCTAACTTGTAAAAGAACTTCAGGTTCTCTTAGTTGAAGGAGACTTCTGAATCTGAGAACCTGGCGGCCATTCAACCACCCCGCCCCTAGGGTCCCCAGGGGGCGTCTTCTGGCGAGCCCGATTGTCTAGGACGAGAGCACAGGAAAGCAGGGAGTGAGGAGGGAGAAAGCCACCAGCCCCGAGAGCATACACAAAGCAGTTTTGCTCCCGTTTGTGGAAACTTCCCCAGGGGAAGAGACCGGAGGGAGCGGCGGGGCGGCGGTTCCCCGCGTGGAGGCAGAGAACAGCGCGCGCGAGGACCGGGACGCGCGGCGAGCGCGGCGGCC
>NW_006159883.1:1585107-1593331 GCF_000334495.1 Tupaia belangeri chinensis
CCGGCCGCCGGGGCCCCCGGC
Source organism: Tupaia belangeri chinensis (assembly GCF_000334495.1). NCBI lineage: Eukaryota > Metazoa > Chordata > Mammalia > Scandentia > Tupaiidae > Tupaia > Tupaia belangeri. Next base: position 1,585,129 of record NW_006159883.1, read on the forward strand.
CGGTGGCCGGTGACCACGCGGGCATGGTGCCGCGGGTGGGGTGCGGTTGCGGGGGCGCCGCCCTGGGCTTCTAGCGCCCCCGCGCCGCGCCCCGGGGGACTCTGAGGGCGCAGCCGCGCCCCTGCCTCGCGTCAAAACCCTCTCGCTGTGGGTAACCGGACCAGTAGGAGCCGCAGAGGCCCTGGTCCTTCCCCTAGTCCGGGAAGGATGCTGGCCTCTCTTCCTGACAGCTGCCACTCCACGCCCGCCTTGCAGCCGGCCTCTCTAAGCTGCCCGGCGAGCCCGGGTATCCGCCCTCTCTTCGTGCCCGCAGCCGCGCCCCTGCCTCGCGTCAAAACCCTCTCGCTGTGGGTAACCGGACCAGTAGGAGCCGCAGAGGCCCTGGTCCTTCCCCTAGTCCGGGAAGGATGCTGGCCTCTCTTCCTGACAGCTGCCACTCCACGCCCGCCTTGCAGCCGGCCTCTCTAAGCTGCCCGGCGAGCCCGGGTATCCGCCCTCTCTTCGTGCCCGGGTGCGCCGCCTGTCGCCCGGCCCAGCTCGGCTGCCGGCTGAAAAAGAAAGCCAGCGCCCTGGCCTCCTGCCCTGCACCGGGCTGATGCTTCCCTCTGGTCCATGGCCAAGCTACAAGAATGAAACCCGAGGCTGTCGGTGATCTGCCCCCTTCCTTTCCGTGCCTCAATAGGCTCACAAATACAGCCTTATCTTAAATTTAAAAATACCTGGCAAAGTCGCATGGCTACGAGCCGGGTTTACTTTTACTTGGGTCAAGCACGTAGAGAAAGGGCTGGGCCAGGAATTTTTGCGTTGTCCCTTCAATCGGACCCTTCCTATTGGATCATTCAGTTAAGAATCTTGTCTGTTAAGGAAGTTTCCCGGTGAAGTGGGTGCTCAGCTTCTAACATCAGTGCTGGGAGGAGTGTTCATTTCCCATAATTCTGATACTTAAGCACTGCGGTGAGAGGTATTCGGGATATTTATCTTAAGTATTTTTTTTTTCTGCCTTTCACTTTAAAAAATTCTTCTCCATCTTCCCCCTTTTAAAAAATTAAAACGATGTAAGCATATTCCAAATGAGTCTTTATCAATCATGTTACTGTGTGAATGAAGGAGCATAGACTGAAACATACACACACACACACACACACACACACACACACACATGAAAATGATGGACCAGACAGTAACCTAGGATATAAAAGCCCCAAATAATTTTTAATAGGTATTCGTAGTCTAAATTCTTGGAAAATCCAGTTCTTCTCTAAGTTTTGGTCAGACTCTCAAGGGATGAGTTTTCATGTCACTGCCTGGATTAAGTTGCTTCAGGGGCTTCTCAGAGCCTACAGTATTAAACGAAGACCCCTTTAACCTGGCATAGAAGCCCCTTAAACCTCAGCCTGTGTTCCTCCTTCCCGGTTCTGTTGTACTTACATGATTGTACAATCTGAGTACTCTGCTGTCCTGCAGCACATCCTGTCCTGTATTCCTTGCTGCCCTTTGCATAGGCTCTGTCCTCTGAGTCCTCCTCTTTGTGTGGTGACTGCCCTTCTATTTCTAAGACCAGGCTCAATATTCCTTGAGAAGCCTTCTGGTTTTCCTGAGGCAGGGTATGGTGACTTCTGTCCTCTTTTTGAAACCTACCTTACAGTACATAACCCCATAGTTTTTATATGCTCAACAATATCTGAAGGCCTACTGTGTCTTAAGCATTGTGGTAAGTGCTAGCCGGATAGAAATGAATAAAAATGAACCTTGCCCTCAAGGACCTCATGAGTCACTAGGAGACATAGGTAATGGATTCCATAAGCTGTAATGAGTAAGTGCTGGGAGAGCCCAAAGGAAGGAGTGACTGCTAGGAGAGATGAGGAAGGAAGCAGGGGATTCCTGAAAAGAGGTCATATTTAGGCTAGATTTTGAAATCGGAGTAAGAGTTTGCTAAGATGCATAATTATTTCCATTGTTGCATTCCCTAACCAGCTGTGACTTCTCCAGGGTCTTATCCCTTTCTCTAACATGTGTTGAGATGTCAGAAAACACATGATGTATTTTTCTGTTTCTGTGCAAAAATGCGTCATGACTTTTCTGACGACCCAGTAGAAGTGGGCCGTAAAAGTTGAATGATGGTATCTGTCACGTAATTTTTCATAAGATTGGGACTGGAATTTATTTATGATCAATTTATGTATTTTTTTTGTTAATTATTAGGGTTAAAAATGCAAGCTTTGTCTTTTGAAAATCATATTTCTAGTGGATCACTTTTGTTAACTACTGAGTAAAATTAAATTTTAGTTTGAATGGGATTAATTGCAGGGCTTCTTTCTGCTTGCAGGAACAGCATCATTAATTATGGTTAGTCAATTTAATGAAAAAGAAAAAAAGAAATTTACATGAGGAATTTGAGAACAGAACCACCTACTTATTCTACTCCTTTTGTTTTGTTTTGTTTTTTTCCACTGTCTACATTATGGGAAGGGCTTTTCTACATTTTAGATGCATCTCCTATTTTCCTGACTAAAAGAGATGGCCTGTGAGGAGGCCCAGTTTTTGAAAAATCAGATTGTTGGAATAGGGTTTTGCAGGGACTTAATGTTCATAGGGAATTACAAACCATTTCCATTTAGTGTTTAATGTTAGTTGAGTGATTCAGAGTGAATTTGAAGTTAAGCACTTTTGCTTAAACATTATACACAGAAGTTGGTAGTTCAAACACTGAACCAGTTTCAACATGAATGTCAGTTGACAGCCTTTGCCTCTCCCCACCATAAGGCAGGTGTCATATGATAGGACTCCAGCAGTGTGAACCGTGACCAGCAGGAGGCTCGGATGTGCCTGAGCTGAGAGCCAAGGGAGGCACAGTGTTTTAGTTTTTTCCTTAACTTTCCAGCGTGGCATGCAGGGCACTTTTTCTTCATTTCCTTCTGGGCAGAGGTTGGGGCACCGGGATTAAGAAAGAATAGGTTTACCAGAATCCAAACAGAGCAGGTTCACTTGTTTGACTTGTGCTGTTTTAGAAAAATAAACACAGGATTTGCAAGTCTAAAAATAAAGTTTTTGTTGTGTTCTTGTGTTGTTCAAGATCAATGGAGAATTTGTAAAGTGTTGAGGAACGATCTGGTTCAGAAGTTTATGTGTGACCTGGAAATGTAAAAATCTATCAGAGGGAGCATGATACTTACAGAGGGGGTATGATGTTGTGAAAAAACTAAATTTCTGTTATCAGTATCCTTGTCTTAGTTATAGATTTCACATATTTCTGACTCCTATATAAGTAAGCACTGCTCTTTGGAAGCTTTCTAATCTTTTTATGCTCTTCAGCCTTATTAATCTTTGTTCTTCATCTCTCTTCTCAACTCACCCCCAAATTCCTTCTTCAGAAGTGTAAAGGACACTCAAGCTATGCCCATCAAAAAGTTACTTTTTATGGGTTGGTGGTATTACTAGTATTACTTTGATTCACTAAACAAAGAATAAAGGTGAGTCATATAACTGTTGACTTGGGCATTTGTAACAGAATGGGACGCTCAATGAACTTCTTGTTTAAAGAACTGTAGTCATTAAAGAACTGTAGTCATTGCAGTATCAAATCAGGTGATTCCAGCAGTGCTGTTATGTTTGCTGATCTTCCTCTGAGAATCACTGACAGGTTCCTGTGCCTTAGTGTGTCTGATTCTCTTAGATTCTTTGGCAGGATAAACCTTTCTTTGTGTAGTTCTGCATTGATTTCTCAGTGTTACTTCATTTTGCCCTCAAAGTAACTTAATTTGCTATCTTAGTGAACAAAGTGAATTTGCTTTCTAGAACCCATGGTTTGACAAAGGGTTCCTCTGAGTGTATGGTTTATTTATTTCTCAGGAGGCTTTTTTATCCATTCAGATGCATTTTCCCCAGGCACTGATAATAAGGCATATGGCCAGGTCTTAAAGGAGCAATACATTTTGAAATGAGATGGGTGAACAGCTCAGGGCATTTCCACTTTGTGCACTTTGAGTTTCTGTGAAGTTCTATGGGTTAGGAATTAGAAGTGCTTTATAGTCCTAGAGGCAATTTGAGGACAGTGGTAGCCACTTGGGGATCCCTCAGGCCCCTGGAGCACCCTTTGTGTATTCTAGTCTCCCAGTCCTTTATACCAGGCTGCCTTGCTGCTGCTGTCATTCTTTGACTTCGATTAGTTTGCCTTTTTTTTTTTTTAAATACTAAAAGTGGCCTGAGATGCTTGGCTGAATTTTAATTTCTTTTTACTTTATTTTTTTTTTATATAAGAAGAAAGATGTATGTAGAAATGTTCTTTTTGTCTTTTTTTTATTATAGTAAAATATACATTACAAAAAACCCACTTATTTTAGCCATATTTTAGGTGTGCAGTTCAGTGGCATAAATTATATTCACAACAGAAATGCTCTTTCAATTATGAAAAATTCCAAGGTAAAAAGAAACCTAGTAGTAGAGTGGCTGTAGTCCCTGGTTTATTTACGCATTTTATTTGTGACTAATACTATGAATTTTTCTCTGACTCTCATGGTTTGTTGTACACTACCTTTTTTGATTGTGTTTGAAAACAAATTGCAGCATTGCTGACAGCGGAGTCAAACAACCTGGTCTGTTTCATGTCCCTCAATGGCGGGGACTGGTGCTGTGACCTTGAGCAAATTACTTAGCTGTATTTGCACTCAGTTTCCTCACTGGTAACTTGGAGATGATAAAAATAGGGTGGTGAGGATTGACAGGATATAAAGCACTTATGATAGTGCCTGGCACATGGCACGCTCTCAATTAAGTCTCAGCCGTAGCTACTATAAATTTCATTTGCTAATCAGACTCGGGTTATCAAGAGAAGGCAGCCCTGCTATTGCCAAGATTTTGGAGTGACTGACTTGGAGTTTCTTGCTCTGTTCCTGGGGCTTGGGGGGAGTGGGAGAAGTTGCACCCTAGTCTCCTGGCTGGTAGCTGGAAGGTGACTTGAAGAAGGGAGCCTGAGGCTCAGGTGGACTGGCTGCCCCTCCCACCTGCGCAGTCACAGCCCCCCTCCCCCCCACACACACACTGCTACATGGAGGAAGCTGGAGAGACCTGTGGCACTCCTGGCGATCTGGACAGCTTAGGGGTTTAGGTGCCAAATGGCCCTCTGACAAGTGGTGAGAGCATCCTGCAGGAAGGTTGCTGGGGAGGAACAGCCTATTATGAAAGGGCTCTGAGAACAACCTGCTAAGACTGCACTTTTCTCCTACCCCTGAGTTCACCCTGGAGGCTGCCATGCTGGCAGGAAATGCTGCTGACTGAAAGAAATATTCTGTGTGTCCCGTGAGCTGAGTGAGCTGAGCAAGAGGAGGAGAACTGGGCATTCATTTTCAGATACAGTCATCAACAGTGCTGCTCTATCTTCTTCCTTTCCTCTTTCCTTTCCCTTCAGTTTATAAATATTCCCAAGTCTCTCTTTTATCTTAAATGACAAAGGAGAACAAAACAAAACACTCTCCCTACTGTTTCCTCCCCAGGGCTATTCCCTTATCTCTTTCCTCCTTTTCACAGCTAAAGTGTTCTTGAGGAACCTCCCTTTGACTCCCAGCCCACTGCAATCTGCCTAGGAAACCTTAGTTCCCTAAAATCACTGTGACCCTACTGTGGCCAGAGCCAGAAGACCAACTCTTTTCTGTCTTCCTCTGTCTGCAGTATTGGGCACCATCTTTCCTTTCAAGGCTGCAGCTTGGGCTTTCATGCCATCATTTTTTTCCTGGACTTCCTTCTTCCCTGCCTGCTCTGGTTGAGGATCTAGACATCTCCTGTCTGAAGCATCAACCATCACTTGAATTGCCGAGAGTCTCCCTGGCTTTGAATGACTTGCACTATCTTTTTTCTATCTTTGTTTTAGTGTTCCACAGGAACTTCGTATTTAAAATTAAACTCATTTTCTCTCTACCCTCTCTTTGAACCTAATTCTGCACCATCTATGTTCCCCATTTTAAGACATGCTGCATCATCTTGCATTGTCTCATCTTCATCCATTTCCCACATCTAACTGATCACCAGATCCTGCGTATTCTGCATCCTGATAACTTCTGGGATTTGTCTCTGACTTTCCATCCTGGCTACCCCAGCTTAGTTCAGGCCCTATTGATTCTTAATTGGATGATTGTAGTAACATCATAACTGGGTCCCCTCTCTCCATTCTTGTTTTCAGCTCCTGCCAGAGTGTCATTGCCATATCCAAATTTGTTCTGTTACTCTCAGCCTGGGACACCTTTAGTAGCTTCCCTATCATCCTCAGTATTAACTTTACACACAGTGTCTAAGGCCTTTTGGGAATTCTCTTGTCTCCTTTTTCCCTTTCCATTCTCAGAATGGGCCCTCTAGCCAGTGAGAACCTGAAAAGTATCATTCTTCCTTAGCCTCTGCTAGGCAAGTTTTCCTTCTGTCTGGAACGCTATTCCACCACCCTCCCCATCCATTTTCACTTAGATAATAGAGATTCCCTCTCTCTTTTTAAGCACCTTTATTACAGTATCAAAATATAATATGCATGTGGAAAAGTGTGCATATCAAAAATGTATGTCTTAGTGAATATTCATAAATTGAATGCATTCACGAAACCAGCACCCTGATTGGGGCTGTCTCTCAAGACCTTGAATGAGTGATTTCACAGAAGCAGTCTCTGCCCCTAGCACCTCTTCCTGTACCCTCATATCCCATCTTTAATTCCCTGAATTCACACTATTCTATTGATATGATTTAGATGGTTTCCTGCTTCCCAACCTGGCCCTTGGCTGTAAACTCCTCCTTGAGGACAGGTCTCTCATCTCCTTACCCTACACCTCCTGTTAAATATTTAATAAATGCTTCTTGGAAGAAGATCTGGGCTTTGGGGGCAAATACTCCCTCTCTACTTGACTTGCAGAAGTGTAACAGTGCTTGATGCCTAAACATGTGCCTCCTTAGCTCCTGAGGATTTGCTCTTGCCTATGGTTAATGGTGGTGCTTATTTAGTTGCGTTTGGGCCAATCAGCTTAAAGGGCTCTGTAGAAATTAGCTCATTAATCTTCACAGATCAAGAGTAAGCACTTTGAGTGCTTCCACCTGCCTGTGTTGTGGGGTAGGCAGGCAAAGGCCTGGCTCTCTTGGGGTCATAGGACTGAGAGGTGGCCTCTCTGGCTTTAAGGACCTGTACTTCCTGCCATAGATATGAGTCCTTTTACTTAGACATTGCAGGGTGAGGTGGGAAAATCTCACACTGTTCTCCTTTTCAAAAGCTCCAGAGCTTTCCTTTCTTGAGATACCAGTGATCTCTCTTGGTCTTCATGTATTTACGATTAACCCTTACCTTGAAGCTTTGTAGGGCTGCCTGCTGTGTAGAAATTGGGACTGTTAGAGAAAATCAGGGATACAGGCAAAATACAGGAGCAGAATTGCAGAACAGGTGGCTTTCAAATGTTGTTACTATGGCAGGAGTTGTACTTCTATAAATTGTAAGGGGTTAAAGGTGAGAGGATGGGTATGGTACATTCTGAGACCATAGGGGGAACTTCAAGATGTTCATAGAAAAATGGAATTAAAACATGAGTTTACTTATTTATTTATTTACTTTTAAAACGTGAGTTTATTTTGTTGCAATAAAATTAAAATCTGTGAATAATTTTTTTATTATGTGGATTTTTCATAGACTTTCTGAAGACCCCTGATAAAACTGGTTCTCTTTTTCTATTTATGGGGATGGGAAGAGGTGCAGAGGGGCAGAGCCATTTTTGGCAAGAGTTTTGCCAAGTTAAGTGACCTTCCTACCCCTGCCTGCCAGTTAGCCTGGGCTACAGGTGAGCACCGCTGTGCCCAGCCTGCCTAGGTTAGTCTGGAAAGACACTCGGGCTGGCTGTGTGCCTCCAACCTTGCCAGGGCAGTGCTCTACCCTCCGCACCACTGTGGCTGGGCCAGAGTGCTGCTTTTTAAGACAAACCCAAACTCCTTTAAAGTCTGTGGTTTTTTTGTGGAGTGTGTGTGGAAATTTATATATATATAAATTGTATGTATATATGTGTGTGTATATATACATAGTTTGTTTTTTCCTATTTTAAGAAAATATATTGGGTCATCCAAAAAGTCATGACACGTTTTTGCATAGAAAAATATATCATGACTCTTCCAACAATTATATATATAATATGTATGTGTGTGTATATATATATATGTATACATATATGTAGTATATATATGTGTGTGTGTA
>NW_006159883.1:1593357-1603196 GCF_000334495.1 Tupaia belangeri chinensis
TATAGTTTGTTTGTTTGTTTCTATTTTAAGAGAATTCCCCAGTAATCAGTGGAGGTTTTACATTTCACCCCAGGACTATTTTGTTTAAATTATACCCAAACAACTTCAAGATGGTTGAAGTGATTCAAGTGTTTTAAGTGTCGCTTTTTCCAAATCTGCCATTCATTGGTCAAGTTTTCAATACTGGAGAAAAATTCAATATATTAATTAAAAAGGCATTTTAGACTTGGCTTAACTCGAAAGCAGAAGCAAAATAGTCTTTCAGAGGATGGATTGGCAGCACTTTGTTTTTGATTTAGATAAACATTTTGGAATCCAGTGTGAGTAAATGCTAATGTATTTCAAGTTTCTTCTCATTTGCCAAACAATTATTTAAGAATAAACTCCAGCTTAGCTTTAAAAAAACTTCTCAGACATTGAGAAATTAGCTAAATTGACCTTTTAAACAGATTGTATATTTTGATATATTGGACAATATCATTTTAAAATAGATCTCGTAGAGACCTTGACCATTATTATAATCTTTGAGTTTATTTTCAAGCTTCATCTACCTAAGTGGCATTTAGCATAACTCTCAGAAGCCTAGTATTGGGGGTACTCGTATAATTCTACCCTTAGGTAAACTATATATATTTTGGTGACATTTATAGGTTTTAGATTTTCAACCTTTAGTCACTAGAGGAGCTACTTGCCACAAAAAGGAGACAGAAAGGAAAGATAGATGACTTTCTGCCATTTAATTAATAGATCTTCATTTGGGGAGTATTTTGGAAGTCCATGACCCATGACAATTCTGAAACTTTTTAGAATCACTCTGTTGAGGGTTGACGTCTTAGAAGAATTTATGATCTTGTTTTGAACTAGTGGCATCAGTTTGTACCAGGGTTTGTAATAAGGAGCATTGCATTTGCTTTCTTTCCTGGTTCGTTTAGTCTGAACATCGAAAAAAGGATTATATATTTTTGGGTTGGTGCTTATTGACATATCTTGTGTTGCTTAGATTTTAATTTGAATCATCTGGTCTGCCTGTTTTTTTTTTTTTTTTTTTTTTAACTGGCAATATCACTATCCCCCTTTGTTTAATTATAGAAGACTCAAGAAAGCAGAGGAAGAGAAGCAGAAGAGGGTTCCCAGGACAAGTGCTGGCTTTTCTAAGTCAGTTCCCATGTGAGAAATGGCATAAGAATCTAGGGAGAATAAGGACATTTCATTTTGGAAGAGGCCAAAGAGAAAAATCTATTCCCAGCTTCTTTGTTTTTAACTGAAGATTCTAATGGCCAAAGTTGAAGGAACTTGTGTGTGATTCAGAAATCCTTAGAATTCCAAGCTGGTGATTCCTACAGAGGTCAGTATTTTCTTGTGCATACAACATGTTGTCTCCTTGCTGATAGGAAATATTATCAGCTCAATTAATTTTATAACCTGAATATATACCTGAGAACATATTACTATTTGAGATTTGTAGTAAAGATTTTATTTCTTTAGAAATGTTAAAATTATAGGGACCAGCAGTTAGCATAATGGCTATGTCACTGAACTCCCATGTAGTTGGCCGCAGTTCGAGTCCCGGACCCAGTGGCTTAAACTCATGCCGGGTGCGTGTGCGTGCGTACCCAAGATCCTGAAAGGAGAATGGAGGAGAAGGGATTGTGGCGTGGCCATACCCCCTGGGGGGTGATTTGTCACTTTCTGTCTCTCTGTCTTTCTCTTGTCTTTCTGGTGAGCACACGTGCCCTATAGCACAAAGCTCTCCAAAAAAAGAAAAAAAAGAAATGTTAAAATCATATACGCATTATATATGTGTGTGTGTGTGTGTATATATTCACTCATTCATCTGGGTATATTTATGTAAACCAGATTATATGTATACATATAATATCTTCATTTCAAATACAGTTGTTTGCTAGGTTTATTATAGTGGATTATATTTTTAAATTTCATATATAACCTTTCAGTGAGGTGTAGGTGGGTGGGTGCATGTGTTGCAAAGTAAAGTTGGGGAGCAGCAAGTTGATAGGTGAAGAGCAGTATATCAGGTACTCATACTTTACAGCTGATTCTTCTTAGTTGGAGCAGCTTCTGCACTGGGGTCAGGTCCCTTTTATAGTATCAGGCTGACATTTTATAACCAGAAGAGCAGTAACGGTATTCTAGAAGAGTGGCTAAGTGCCACACTGGCCAATATGGCAGCCACAAACTACTTATAGCTATTTAAATTGACATTAAGTAAAATTAAAGAAATAAGATATAGGCCTTCAGCTGACCAGCCACAGTTCATGTGCCCCATAGCTAATTGTGGCCAGTCACTGCCTTACGGGTTAGTGCAGATACAGACTATATCCGTCATTGCAGAGAGCTTTATGAGGCAGCACTGGATGGTCGTTTCTCAGAAATGTTCAGCGACTGGCTCATATTATTATAAGGTCTATAAGTAGTGTGAAACTACCTTCTAATAACATGCTAAGGCATTATCAATGGTTTAGGGTACAGAAAAGAGAGACATCTTTACCCCAATTAAAAAAAAAAATCTTTTGGGACCAGCTGCAGTGGTGTGTGCTGCTCAGTTGCTTCAGTTGCTGCATTCCGAGGCTGGGGTGTTGGGTTGTGTACCTCTAAACCCAGTAACTCTGTAGGCCAAGGCAGGAGGAGAGACCTAGAGAAATAGATTTAAAGTATGAGTTATTATATTACCCACTTAACTCACTATGAAAATGTTTTTGTGATTGTAAACACGGAGATTCCTCCCAGGTGAAATGTCCAAATGTTACATTTCCTTAAAAACAATCACTTTAGAACCTTGGGGTTGGAAGTAGTAGTCAGAATCACTACATTTTTGTCTTGTTATGAAGAAAGAACAAATATTTGGTTTGTTTGTTTGTTTATGTGTTTTATGAAATTACAAAGAAGTTCTACAGTTTATCCTAGTTGGGAAGAATGATACCTATACCAATTTTAGTCATTTAAATGGTGAGTTTGAATCATTGTCTCTTTCCTTGAGTTAGAAAGGATTTTGATATTTGAGTGATTAAAGGATTAATGGTTTAGCTAAGTTATAGATCACAACCTAAATAAACATCCAGCATTTAAGTCAGTACCTTAATAGAAATTGAAACTCAATAACCATTGCTTGGGTCGGATACCTGATTTGTGAAGAGAAGGAATTAATGACTGATGAGTGGGCTGGGGGAAGCGGGGAGCTCTCTAGGGAGAGTAACTGGGTTTAATTTGGGGCAATTCAGGAACAGTCTGTACTTTCTCATGTTCAGTGTCCCTTGGGTGGACCAGAGCCATACTAGAGAATGTTTTACTGTGCAATCCTTGTTCTATTTTTCCTTGTAGATGCCCTGTCAAGTTTCTAGAGTCCTAAACCTAGTGCCTGACCTTAGAGTTGTTGTGGAAACATTTTTAATATGGCACCTTCCCTGGGTATTAGGTGGCTGAAAGAAGGCTAGGGAAGTGTTTCTGTGGAGTTTCAAATTGTGATCATTCGGAGGAACTCAAGAATGGTAATATTTTAGGAATAAGTCAAGATTAGGGCCAGGTTGTTTATCTTACTAAAATAAATAATCACCAGTTGTTTAAAACAGTGACAGTCTCTAGGGCTAAGAGCTAATGAGCCTCTCAGTTCATTTATAGCCATCCTCTTGATTATTTTCCTAGAAGAAATAAGACTTTCTGAAGGCCATAATTTCATGTCCTGTTCTTCAAAGCCTGTTAGATAATACAAACAGCTTTGAAACTTACATACTAGCTTTTCTTAAGGGGAAGTGGTATTCCAGTCATGAGGCTAGGTAACAGTTATAGTCAGGAACTTGTTTTGCTGTTTCTTATAGGCTATAGTCCATTTAGTCTGTTATATTAAAAAATGAAAAATTTCAGATGTATGTTATTGTTTATAATGAACTATTCCCTTGCCTCTTGGAGGTACTTGGAAAAAAGGAAGTGACAACAATCTGAAAGATGGGGATCAGCAGATGGTGTAATGGTTATGTCACTGGGCTCCCACGTAGTCTGCTGTGGTTAGACTCCTGGACCTGAGGGCTTAAAATTTATGCCGGGTGCATGCACATGCATGCCCAAAATCCTGAGCGGAGAATGAAGGGATTGGGGTGTGGTCATTCCCCTGGGTGGGGGGTGATTTCTCGCTTTCTGTTTCTCTGGCATGCACATGTGCCCTATAGCAAAATCTTTCTCTTAAAAAATTATGGAAGATGATTTTTATGAGGTAGGACTGATCTGATCTTAAATTGATCATATCAGACATTAAGTGTACAGGGAGTGTTTCCTCCGGGGGGGCTAGTGACACTTTGTGTTTATAACCACAGTCTATTTTAAATTTTTTTTTTTTGGAGACGTTTTTGCTATAGGGCGTGAGTACTTGCCAGACAGAGAGAGAGAGACAGAGAGACAGAAATTGAGAAATCACCCCCCAGGGGGGATGGCCACGCTACAATCCCTTCTCCTCCATTCTCCTCTTGGGACCTTGGGCACGCACGCACACGCGCCCGGCGTGAGTTTAAGCCACCGGGTCCGGGTCTTGAACCACGGTTGACTAAGTGGGAGTCCAGCGACATAGCCATTATGCTAACTGCTGGTCCCAGTCTATTTTAAATTTTAAAAATTACCCATTCTCATTAGTTCTTCTATGATGAAATGAGACAAACTTTCTTAGGCAGCACTGATTTATTATTAAGATCCTTCCAAAAATGTTTAATTTTTTTAATTAAAAATTTTCTGCCTTAGGGTATGTATGCTCGCCAGAAAGAGAGAAGGAAAGAGAGAAAGTGAGAGCCCCCTCCCCCAAGAAGATGGCAATGCTGCAATCCTTTCTCCTCCATTCTCCTCTTGGGACTTTGGGCTTGCATGCACATGTGCCTGGTATGATTTTCAAGCCACCAGGTCTAGGACTTGCATTGCAGAGTCATCCATGTGGGATCCAGTGCCTTCACCTCCATGCCACAAAAGTGTTTTAAGCTATTCTGTTAGAATGCTTATTGATATTTTGTTATTTTTATTAGAATAACTATTTAACTTTATAGAACAACCCTTTAGCCTGTTAGTTTTTTAGTCAGTTTTGTTCACTACTGTTTTGAAAGGAATCAGGATCACCATTTCATAGAAGTAACGAGATTAAGTAAAACTGTGGTTTGAGATTACAGTAAACTCTTGGTATAATGGATGGCACACTGATGGAATGAGTGGTAGACTCTGGTGGATGGTTTCTAGAATCAAGTCTGTGAAGCCGGATAGAAACCAGTGGCAAAGACTAGCCCAAGGCATCAAAAAACAGACCTGAGCAGGTATGAGGAAAAAGGAGAGTTAACAACTCCAGCATATCAAAGGTTAAAATTTGCAGGATTTGACAAGAGGTCAAGGCAAGGGAACTAGTGGGGACAATGTGATTTTTCCAAGTGTTTCAACATCAACTTCTTGGTGAGGTGAGTACCTCTGGGGTCAGTTCTCTGATCATAGATTCTAACATTTTATGTAGCAGCTATCTATAGCTGTGTAACAAACATTTCTTAAATTTAGTGGCTTAAAATAAGCACCATTTTATTTGCTTACAATACTGTGGGTCAGCAGTTGGGCATGGCTGACCTGGCCAGTTAGTTTAGTATAGAGTAATTTCAGTGAACAGCTTGACTGGGGCTATCGTAAGATGATTTCATTTGCCTGTGTGATGGCTGGTGCTAATTGTTACCTGCCATCACTTCCCACTGATTCCTCATTCTTAAGAAGACTCTCTTGTGTTTTGTTCTTTGAGCAGCATTCCAAGATAGTGAGGGTAGAAACTGCAAGGACTCTTGAGGCCTAGGCGAGCAAGTCACACCGAGTCACTTTGTCACATTTAGTTGGTTAAAGCACATCACAAGGCCACCTCAAATTCATAGATTTATGCACTTGTTGGGAGGAGTGGTAGAGTCACATGTCAAAGGCACATGAGTGCAAGGATGGGAGGAATTCTTATTGCCATCTTTGCAAACTCTTTACCACAGCAACTTTATTTAGCACAAGGGTGGTGAATATACAATATTCGTCATTCATTTAGCTTTGTTTTTAAACTTGTGGTAGGAGGAGCTAATTAGCCAGCTACCTTCATTCTGGTTATTATAGTGTCGTTAATTATAGGTTTCATACCATCTGAGTGAGTTTTGCTATAAAAGTGGTTTCAGGCGTGTATAATTTGCCAACAGAATCTCAAGATGTTCATTCTAATGTCACATTTTAAGGTTGAAGGGTTGCGTGTGTGTGTGTGCATGCGCATGTGCGTGTGCGTGTGAAGTTGATCCCTTTTTAGCCTTGTGGTATTTTGTTCTAGACTTTCTTAAAACTTGCAAACCACCACATTAAAAATACAGATCGTTTATGTGCATATGTAATTATTTTTCCTGACATCTAGAAATCAGGGAACTAGATCTCTTACAGCCCTAAAAATAACATACTGCCCATCCATTGCATGATTTAAAGATAGATTGTTGCTTAATTAGAAAGTTTTTTTCCCTTTGAAGTCAGTTCAGCAATATTTTACTGTTTTTAAACAGAATTGTCAGCCTATTAGGATAGAAAAATTAGAAACCTAGGAATAGCTATCAATGGCATTTGCCCATTTTCTTTAGTTTATCATATGCCAATGGCAAAAATAATGGAATGGAGATGTGCAGTTATACCTTTTGTTAAATTGCAAAGTCTTTCTGGTTAAAAGCCCCTATAGAATATCATGTGCTTGGGAACCAGCAGTTAGCGTAATGGCTATGTCGCTGGATTCCCACGTAGTCGACCGCGGTTCGTGTCCCGGACCCGGTGGCTTAAAAAACTCACGCCGGGCGCGTGTGCGTGCGTGCCCAAGATCCCGAGAGGAGAATGGAGGAGAGGGGATTGCGGCGTGACCATCCCCCCTGGGGGGTGATTTCTCGCTGTCTCTATGTCTCTCTCTGTCTGTCTGGCGAGCGCATGCGCCCTACAGTGAAAATCTCTCAAAAAAAAAAAAAAAAGAATATCACATGCTTCTGGATGTAGGAAGAGGGACATGTGTTGTCTTTATAAAGTTAGAGACGTAAATGCTGGTGATTTACTACAAAAGGGAAACAGATCTGGACAAGGCATAAGAATTGTGTAGTGTTCGTGTGGTTGGCCCACACCCCTTTCTCACACAAGGAAGAAAGACTAAATAAAGGATGTTATCTAGCTCTCAGAGGTTATAAAATAGTCCAACTTTTAAACTTACCAAATATTATACAATTAGTAATAGACAATCACTATAGAAAATTTGGGTAGTACAAATATGATGGAGGGAAAAGTCTTTAGTAAGTAACCTCATCACCCAGGAGTAGATATTATTTGATTTTGGTTATAGAAGTATAAGATTAAATAGGATATGGGACAAAGAAATGTTGTATTATCCGTTGAAGATATTTTATAGTTTTATCAATTGGACTAGGGAGGGAGAAGTGTTCACATGTTGAAATATTCACTTTGTAAGCTAAATAATGTGATTGAATGTATAAAAGAAAATTAAATAAAAAAAGATGAAATAGGGGGAACCAGCAGTTAGCGTAATGGCTATGTCGCTGGACTCCCACGTAGTCGACCGCGGTTTGCATCCTGGACCCAGTGACTTAAAACTCACTCTGGACGTGTGTGCGTGCGTGCCCAAGATCCCAAGAGGAGAATGGAGGAGAAGGGATTGCGGCGTGACCTTCCCCCTTGGGGGGTGATTTCTTGCTTTCTGTCTCTATGTCTCTCGCTGTCTGGTGAGCGCACTCTCCCTATAGCGAAAACCTCTCCAAAAAAAAAAAAAGATGAAGTAGGATAGCACTTGTGGGGGAAAAAGTATACATTGATAACTTTTGGAAATTCCTACCTTTATGCATTTTCAGTACTTTCACATTTGATTTGTTTAGAGCAAGGAAAATAAACTAGTTATGAGTTAATATTTACTTGGCAAAAGTGATTTGTTTCTTGAGAGTTTGATATACACTCATGGGCAAGCATACTTTATGAAATTGGAGAGAATGTCAAGTGTACTTTTTTCATACTTAAATTTTTTTCAGAATCACAAAATACATTCCACACAATTTATTCTTAATACCTATGTTAGAGTTTTATATTTTTTAGATATATCTATCCTTATCATACTTTGCATTTTGTCTTCTGAGTACTGTAAGATCACATTATTCTGATATTTGGTACTTTCCTGATTGGAAATGAAATCATTTCATAGAAAATTCTGGCATAGAGCGAAATTAGAATAAGTAGCTTTCTTATTGTTTGTGGGCATGTTTGAACAGAAAAATGACTTTCAGATTTCATACTGCCTCTATGACATCAAAAAATGGCAGCATGAGAATTTTCTAGATCAACTGAATATGTGATATCTTTTCATAGAACTAGCTATTTGATGTCATGGGTATGTGGGAGAAATGAATCCCTGGGAATTTAATTTGATTCTACAAATGTTAAATTTTTTTGTCTTTTAAATTTTGAGGATTTTGTAATATTTAGAACAAAAGAATGAAATAGTTGTTGGTATGATAATTTTTATTTTACTAAAAAAGGTTTTTAAGGGACCAGCAGATGACATAATTGCTATATTGCTGAACTCCCACATTGCTGACCCCTGTTCGAGTCCCAGACCCAACGGCTTGAAACTCACACTGGGCGCCTATGCATGAATGCCAGACACGCTGAGAAGAGATTGGAAGAGAAGGGACTGCAGCATGGTCATCTCCCCTGGGCGAGGGGGGAGGTCTCACTTTCTGTCTCTCTCTCTCTCTGTGTCTCTCTGGTGAGCTCAAGTGCCCTACAGCAAAAATCTCTCCTAAGAAAATAAAATGTTTTTAAATTTCAGTGGTATGCTACTTGCTTACTACAAGTAGGTGAATATAATAACCTTTCATTTCCATTGCCCAGAAATACTCTCTGTGGCCAATCTGGTATATATCCTTCCAAATACTTTCCTGTGTATTCATATACGTACAGATTTTTCAGCAATGTAATAAGTATGTATGTAACATGGCAGCTATACATATTATTCTGCAATTTGTAAATTTCATTTCTATAATACAGTTAATATAAGTTATTCATATCTTAGTTCTGTATATTTCCCTACCATTGTTGTACTTGTACTCACTTAGGTACTCACACTAGTACTGGCTTTCAATCTGAAGGGGACTTAGAAGGCAAAGGCATCATTCCTTGTCCTCTACTTGACGCAGACCTAACATGACTAAGACCAAGAGGAGAAAGTGGTAGGTAGGCTTGGCATGGGGTGGTAAGTTGGTGGCAGATTGGAAAAATGAAAATCATTATATGAGTTGAAGGGATGAAGGTTGTGTCATTTTATGGACTAAAAAATACCATGAGGTTTATTATTTTACACAAATTTATAGAAAATAATGGTGAAAGGTCTGGATTATAGAATATAACAAAATTGATTAATAGGGGACTCACCCAAATTACCCGAGCAATGTGGCATTCTTACTGAAGAAAGGTGAAAAGGAGGGAGGGGGCAGGAATCTCATCTATAATTCCAGGTTTTGCAGCAGCCAAGGAAAAATTGAGCAAGTGAATCTAGGAATTGTAGTAAAAAATGTTCTTAGGGACCTTACAAGTGGGTGAGATCTCAGCAGCAGATTTTGGATCCCACCATTCTGTATCTTTCAACCTTAGCTACCTAGCCCATCAATGTGCATTTGCTTCTGTCCATGTTTACCTGGTTCTCTTCCTCCTCTTATCTGGCTTTGTTAGAACTACCTGTGCCTATCTTTTCTATCATGTAGTATCTGCTTAGTCAGAATTTTGGCTCCTCCTTAACTCCTCATGGCCCATCCAACTTCTCT
>NW_006159883.1:1603227-1614105 GCF_000334495.1 Tupaia belangeri chinensis
CCTTTTGGCCACAGCTATGGCAGGTATTTACTGGGTTCTCTTTATTTCCTGATTTTAATCCCAAAGATTGACAATCGAGGTTTTACAAGAATCTCTTCACAGGACACCTGAGTTCCCTAAACTCAGACCCTCTCCTTGGATCAGGGCATAGCATTGGAAGCTCCTGCCTGGGAAGGACTGGTAGGTGTGACTAGCACCACAGGTTATTATTTTATGTAACATTACTGTTATGTAAATAGTCAGTCACCTGTCTTTTAAGAGAGACAAAGACAATATCACCCCTAAGCAGTAAATGTTCTTTGTTAAAAAATATATGTACATATAGGACCAGCAGTTAGCGTAATGGCTATGTCGCTGGACTCCCATGTAGTTGACTGTGGTTTGCGTCCTGGACCCAGTGGCTTAAAAAACTCATGCCGGGCACGTGTGCGTGCATGCCCAAGATCCCAGGAGGAGAATGGAGGAGAAGGGATTGCGGTGTGACCATCCCCCCTGGGGGGTGATTTCTCGCTTTCTGTCTCTCTTTCTCTGTCTGTCTGGTGAGCGTACACGCTCTATAGCAAAAACCTCTCCAAAAAAAAGTACATATAATATGCATGTTTATATATATTATATATCAAGTGTATATATAATATAAATATTATATGTTACAGTATATTTAAATAACATATAGAGTGTGTGTGTGTATTATATTGTTGAGAAGGTCATGACATATTTTTCAAACCCAAAATGTCATGACTTTCTTAACAACCCAATATATAACATGTTAAGTATATATTTATGATATTAGTATATAACTATATATACTTCTGCTTATAAAGCAGTTTATTCTTTTAAGTCAGTAAATACTTCCCTAGGAGGCAACCTCCTTTTTCCATCTAGATGTAAATGGAGAAAATTTATGGTTAGTCTCAATGTAAATTGTCTTAAATTCTGAAATGTTGTTATGAGATCATACATGAAATGTGGTCTTATATTTTCTGTGGGATTTAAAATGCTATGAAATATCTCATACTATTTCCTGTTTGTATAATGATGGTGAACTTCTGGAATGTATTTGGAACCTGACAGGACTAGAAGAACTCATTTTCCTATGTCAATAGTTTTATCTCAGCATTATCTTCTCCATGGATATTGGGAAAAGAATCTGGCCCTCTCAAATTTTATGATTTATTTGGCAACCCCATGTTTCAGAGATGAAATATTGTTGATAGCTATCTAGAAGATTTGTTTAATTAGCTACTTTGTTTTCCTTCCTGAGGATCACTATCCAGTATCCCCTTTTCCCTGTTCTTCCTTCTGAAATCCATCCTGCTTTACTTTCAAAGCAGGGGCCGATGTCTTCAGTGTTTCAGTGACTTCTGAGAAGCTGAGTCTTTAACTTCGGTGCCTGTGTCCTTCAGAATCTCTAAGATAGTTGTTTCCCTGTAACTTTTTCAAATGAGAACCATGTTGATAAAATGCTGTCTTATTTTGGTTTCAGATAACTTGAGAAATGTAATCTAATTCAAGAGGCAGCATTTAAGGTCATTTTAACAAAAGGTTGTTTCAATAACCATTTTTAAGAATTTTTGTTGGATAAAAGAAATATGAACAACAGCATTTAGAAGAAGCAACCAAATAGCCTGATTTCATTTTAGAAATTTTCTTCTGGTGGTCTTGAATTTTGTGTTCTAATCTGTTTAGAAATGTCCTTTTATTCTATTAAAGACTGTGCAATGCTGTTTATTAGTTAGGAGGCAAATATTTAAAATCCTTTCTGGTGAGGACATTTGTAATTCAAAATTTTCATTTTGACAGCCTGTCTTTAGCTGATAGGTATGTTAATCTCAACTTTATTATTTTGATGAGAGTTAAAAATCACCTAATACCTGGCTTAGAGTGTATTTTATAAATGCACAGAGTTTTGTTTTCATTTTATGTACTTCATAAAGTGAGTTTTCCTACTGTTGTCTTATTGTCAATTTGACTATTTATCTGATTACCAGATTTAATGAAAAGTTCAACCATTTCCCTTTTGGCTGTGTGTCACTTGGTTTACCTTTGTGTTTTTTTTTTTTTTTTCCCTTCCCTCCTAGTGGGTTTTATTAACACCTAATGTATGCATAGAGTCCTCATTTAGTCTGTAGCATGATTATGCTCCAAGAAAGTGTTTTGCATTGTTAAGAAGTTTTCATTCTTGGGCCAGCAGATGGCATGGTGGATGAGGGCCTGGATTTCCACATGGCTGACTACAGTTTGAGTCCTGGACCTGGTGGCTTGAAATTCATGTCCGTGGGTGTGTGTGCATACCCCAAGTCCCACAAGGACAATAGAGGAGAAGGAACTGTATCATGGCTATGCCCCAAGGGATGATTTCTCACTTTCCCTCCCACCGTGTCTCTGTTGCTTTCTCTGGTGAGCACACGCTCCTTATGACAAAACCCCAAAAAAAAATTAAAAAAAAGGATTTTTAATTTTCTATTTTGCTTTATTTTCATTACATTCTTCTCTCCCTGCAAGTGCTAAAGTATATGATTATACATAGAATGTAATATATATTTTTCTTTATGTGACTAGAGGTAAAATATATTTGTGTATATATGAAAAGTAATACATGAAAATAGGAAAATATGCAATAAAAGTTATCTCTCTTGAGAACTGTATGTATTTTATCTTGAGATACAGTTATCCTCAAAATAATATTTAGAATTAAAATTCTGAGAAGGGGTTTTCTTTCCTATACTTATGAGGACTCTTAACAGTGATTTGAGCCAACAGTGTTTCTGATACAAGTACTTATGGAGTGCTCTGTGTTTGCCACTGAACCAAATATTTGACATACTTGGCGTCTGATCCTTAACATTATTCCTGTGAGGGTTGATATGATTGATTATTCGAATTTTACAAGTTGAGAAGCAGAGATTTAGGCTCCTATGTGTTAATCTGCTGCAGGTCACATAGCTGGATCAGAATCTAGTCACATCTGGTTGCAAAGTCCTTGCCCTTTCCAAGACAAATTTTTTTCTAGGAAAAATTTCTTAAAAAATGAGATCGTTTGGGGTCAGCACATAGCATGGTGGTTAAGGGTGCTGGACTCCCACATGGCCAACCACAGTTCGTGGCCTGGATCTGGTGGTTTGCTTTCTCATCTTCCTTCCCTCTCACTCTGTCCCATTCTGGTCAAATTAAAATAAAAATAAATAAAGATAAATAAAATAATTCTTTAAAAGAATTTGAGACCATTTGGTTGTTTCCTCCAAATGCCCCTGTACTTTCATTTTGCCTCCCTTGCTTTTGCTCCTTGATCTATTCTATTCTATTTTAGGGAATGGAATGCATTTGTAGAAGAAAGATTCCTGTATTATTTTTTTTAATTGCCAAAGAGCATTTGTGCTCACCAAAGAGAGACAGAGACAGAGGAGGGAGAAATGTGGAATGTTGTTGTGTTGAAATCCCTTCTCTATTCTCACAATTTTCAGGCACACACACATGCATCTGGTGTCTTTTTTAAGCTGGCAGGGGGCGGGAGGGAGGCTCAAATTGCAGTTGGCCATGCGGGATCCAGCTCCCTTAACCACTAGGCCATATGGCTGGCCCAAAGTCCCTATTTTTAAAATGTGGCATTACATGGCATTTAAAGCTGAAACATGCAAGCCAGGCAGACTCTATTTCTGACCCTGGTCGCATCCTTTACTAGTTTTGTGACTGAGCCAGTGACTTGGCCTCTTGTGTTCCTTTATGTTTCACGCTCAAAATCAGGACCATTATATTGGTCTTGCAAGGTTGTGTTAGGGATTAAAGGTCATGGAGCTATGATACCCAGTAAATAATAATGAAGATGATTATTCTTATAGTAATAATAGCAGTTAGTACTGAGGAGTTATTTTGTGCTAAAAGTTTTTCATACCTCATTTAATTCTTCTAACAATCTAGGGAAACAGGTACCACTCTCCCTACATAGAAAGTCCTTTATATAGGAAGATTTTCATCAAGACTTTCATATGGTACAGCTAATTGAGAATTCACTGTCTTTTATTTATTTATTTTTTGGAGTGATTTTTGCTGTAGGGAGCATGTGGTTGCCAGAGAGACAGAGAGGGACAGAGAGACAAAGCAATAAATCACGCCATGCCACAGTCCCTTCTCCACCATTCTCCACTCAGGATTTTGGGCATGCATGCACATGTACCTGGTGTGAGTTTCAAGTCTATTGGTCTGGGACTCGAACTGCAGTCTTCCATGTGGTAGTCCAGTGATGTAACCATTATGCCATCTGCTGGTCCCAAGAACTCACTGTCATTTAATAAACATTCATAGAGTACCTACGCTTATGGTAGTTGAGATATATAAGGATTCTCCATCTAGGCTTTATATTTTAAAGTGATAACTTTTTGCATATCTGTCTAATATTTAACAGCTTTCATTAACAGATTAAGAAAGGTTCACCATTACATAATTCAAGCACTTATTTAAACTTGTCACAAGCCAGGAACTTGTAGACATGCTTATATTCCAAAACAAATTTTATTTGTCCTCAAAATAGTGTTATTACTTTGACAAGAAGGGCTCTGAACTTGATATGGGAAGATAAAGGTTTTTTTTTTAATTTTTATTTTTATTATCTGCTGTAGGATGCACATGCTCACCCAAAAGAAGAGAAAGAGAGAGGGAGAGAGAAATCACTTTCCCCAGAGGAGATGACCATGCCATAATCTCTTCTTCTCTATTCTCCTCTCAGAATTTTAGGCATACTCATACATACCCAGCGTGATTTTTATTCACCACGTCTGGGATTTATTTGAACTGTGGAGTCAGCCATTAGATTCCAGCTCCTTAACTTCTATGCTCTTCTGGCCCCAATGAGAACTTTTTAAAAAAATGTCCTATACTATCCTTCTTGCCTACCTTTCTTCCCTCATGCTAAGTACCTAAAAATGCACTTGATAAGTTAGTTGCATGAATGAGCAACCCGTATGGCCTGCCATTTGCCTGTATCAGTAATGGGGACATTGGGAGGTTTGAAAAAAGTTATTACCATTAATGCAAAGGCATTGACAATTGTAAAGAACACAGAAGTGTTCTTTATAGAAGAGAGCTTCCCACATCAAGTGAACAAACCATAGTGTGGTTTTGCTTGTGTCCTTCCTTAAAACTAGACTAAACAATTCAGCCAGTTTGGCAAACTGTTAGACATTTAAAAGAGAAAAAAATGGAGATGAAATCATACCACTCTCTAAACACGCCTGTGCTATCCTGGCAGGTGGTATATGGTACTGTGTGGGTCAAGAAAGATCTTTACCTGTTAGAACATGTACAGCTATGTCTCAGAATGTAAAAAGAGGGTAGGGAGAGTCTAGAATCTAATGTGTTCCTTAGAAAGATTTGAGTAGCTGTGGGCTGGCTGAAGAGCTGAATTTATACCTCCCTGCTTCTACTTGTTTAGAAAATATGTTGACTATATACCATCCAGTCTATGCGGAGCTATAGTGTGTACCTGGCATTGCTTCATCTTGGTGATACAGGAACCCATGTGGGGTCTTACCTGAGGAACGTGGAAAATCTGCAGGATAGAAGCAGGAAATAATTATATCCTCGTGAGGTAATTCTCTAGTGGAGATGTGTAACATTTAGAACTTATCACTCCATTTCCAAAGTCCTTCTATCTTGCATCAATAGCATGTTATATAGTTATTGTCCAACCCTAAAGGGAAATAATTTCAAATCTCATTGGCAAACTTCCGTTCATCTACTGTGTGTTGCAAAATTTGTTCCAAGACAGAATCTAAGGGAGAGACAAATAGGTCCAATGTTCTGATCAAACTTGTCAATTCTGTTCATAGAACAATTTCTAAAGTTTAGTGCTGCCTATCCAAGCACAGGTTATGCGCTAACACTTGCGTGTGTGTATGTATGTGTGTTATATACATGTATTCATATCATGCTTTTATCTTAAGTGTGAACTGTGGACTCTGAGGCAGTAGACGCTTAAACTTTCAACAAGAAAGAGAATTAGAAACAGGCTTATAAAGAAAAGAAACTAAGGCTATTTTTTGGTGGTTGTTCCTAGTATCTAAATTTACCATTGTTCTGAGAACTCAGCAAATGACTACAGGATGCAAATTTAATCAAGTTGTGTCTTTGATCAAAGGTATTCTGGTTGTAGTGGAGTTGGTTTGTTTGTTTTTTTTTTTTCCACTTCTCATCATTCCGTTCATGTGTTTCTTTGCCTGCCTGTGCTGAAATCCATAGCAGTTCATTATGATTTAACCAAGCAACTATATACGTATACAAACAATCACATGAATAATCAAATAAGTTAAGGAAGAATTCCAATATGAAAGAATAGGGCTGAGAAAGAAGGAATTACCATTCTTTCTTCCTTTCTTTTTTAGCCAATAATTGATCTTTAGTATACAGAAATGTGAAAGCCATATACATTAAAAAATAATTTGTTTGGCAGTGAACAGTACATAGATTCAGACATTTTTTCTGATTTTGTCTTCTAGATCAGCTTGTGAAGCTAAAGATATCTACCTTTTACTGAAAAAATAGATAAGGTGGATCTCTTTAACAGAATGACCCCTGCTGTACAGCCTAGATTTAGTTAGAGGTTCTATTTAACAGGCAGTGAGGCAGTGTGTATAATGTTAATCTTCTCAGTTGGTCACAAACACAATAGTACTATCAGGAAATTTCAATGAAAAGGATTTTTAAAAATTTTTTCTCCCTTTTTCATCTTGTGGAAACTAAGCATGCATTGAATGGAGAACTATTTGGAATCAGAACTATCCTTAGAAATGTGAGCTTTCATTTTATAGACTATTTTTCTTGATCAAATTGTAATGACGTGCTTTGATTTTGACATGCCTTTTGGCATTGATTACACATGTCATCTTAGAAAAGCACTGTATCATGTGGTAGCCTTTTCCACTTCATTGGTGCTGTGCTAATAGGACTCTGCCAAGTTCTGTGTACATCTTACTTCATACTCATCAAGCCAATGAGGAATCCCATGCTCAAAGATGAAGAAATTTTGCTAGAGTCAGATCGAGTTTCTCTCTCTGAAAAGACTCTTAACCATTATTGCTATACTGCTTGAAGAAGCTTTTCCTTTGTTCCAGGAAAACTCTCACTAGGTAAGCCAACAGCATATGCACTGCCTCAGTGTCGCTTCTCAGCTGAGAAGTTCAAGAGGCTCTTTGTCATTTATTGCTGTTACTAATTGAGCTGTCTGGTTACATTCAGTTATTTTCTAATATTAAACTTTGTTAATGGAGAGCAATACTGATTCATCATCATTATTAAGTGTGTAAGGAAAGGAGGGCCCTTCACCTCTTTCTGTTGAAAACATCCCATAGCACATGATTATGTTTTGATGTGTAAAGCATAGTAAGGTAAGCAAGTAATGGTTGAATTTTAAAATTTTAAAAACTTGGGGATCAAAATCAGAAATTAAAAAAAAAAGAATAAACTAGATGAAAGCAAGAAAAGCAGGTTAAAGGAACTTCTCTTTCTTAACAGCCAGGTAAGGTCCTAGAAGGCATATGTGAAGTTGTGAATGAGGTCTTATCCTGATTCCATAAATGGCTTATCTAGCTGCTAAACCTGGATGGTTAGACAGTACAGAGAATGATAGGAAAGCAATTGAGGGACTACATTTGTTTGTTTGTTTGTTTGTTTTTGTATTGAGGGAGGAGAACTTGCTTGCTCTAGACATTTGGAGATAAGATTGGGAATGAGTTAGGTAAGTTTTCTTCTTTAGTTAAGGGCATCTTTTAGATTGACATTGGATTTGGACAGTAGAGAAGAAGAGGAGACCTATAAGTAACCCACTATGATTTTGTAAGAGGGGGCAGCAGAAATTGCAGGGAAAACCTTCCCCTATAGGGACAGGGAAAAGCTAGACACTTCCTGGGATGGGAAGAAGTCCCCATGGTACATGACTTACCTATACCTTAAAGTCTATTGGCCAATAAATTGAGAGTTAAATGGGTTGTCAGGAAAGTCATGATGCAGTTTTGCATAGAAAAACAAAAAATATGTCATAACTTTCCTCATAGAAAAACAAAAAAATATGTCATAACTTTCCCAACAAAATAATAATATGAACAGTGTCTTAACACACCCAAAATAGCCAAAATATGTATATATTTTACTCATTGGATATGTTTAGGCCACTGAAGTACTTTAGATACCACAAAGGGCTGCTGAGAGAAGGGAGATTTTGAGAATTTGAGTTTTTTTTTTTTTGGAGAGGTTTTTGCTATAGGGCACGTGTGCTCGCCAGACAGAGAGAGACAGAGAGATAGAAAGCAAGAAATCACCCCCCAGGGGGGATGGCCACGCCACAATCCCTTCCCCTCCATTCTCCTCTCGGGATCTTGGGCACGCACGCACACGCGCCCGGCATGAGTTTAAGCCACCGGGTCCGGGATGTGAACCATGGTTGACTACGTGGGAGTCCAGCGACATAGCCATTACGCTAACTGCCGGTCCTAGAATTTGATTTTTTAATTTGCAGCCTGGTCGAGGTAACAGTATCCTACAAGGATTGGTGGTGTTTTCTTGGGTAACAGGGGTTGCGGCTCATCTGTGAGATGAATGGGACACCTCTTCTCTCCCAAACAAACCGTGATTACTAGAAAAGGAACAGAGAAAAGTACAAAGCATCCTGAGTTTACTGCTGCTCTGCTCAATTGCATTTCAAAGATAGTGCAGTTGATGATCATAGAGGATATATTATATTTCTTGCCTTGACATACCTCTGTTGTTTGAGGACTTACATTTTTTTCTTGCATCTTATTTAAGCCCTCTATGTTCAGTCCCCAGTGTGTGTTTTTAAAGTAATCTTCCCTCATTCATCAACAATACAGTTTCCTGCTCTCTGAAAATCAATGGATTGTCCCACTTTTGTTGCTCTTCTGCCTACTTTCTGGAGTGCTACCATCTCTCTCTTCCTTTTTTTCCTTGTTATCTTTTGTACACATTATATTAATCTTACAAGGTTCAGTCTGAATACACACCGAATTCTTGATTCATCCAAATCTGAGGGAAAATCACCAGTAGGCATATAATGCAGCTATTTGGACATAAAACTTATATCCTCTGGTATCTTTAAAGTTCCTGGAGGTACCAGCAGATGGCGTAGTGATTACGTCTCTGGACTCCCATGTAGTCAACTGTGGTTTGAGTCCTGGATCTGGTGGCTTAAAACTCATGCTGGGCACATGTGCATGTATGCTCAAAATCCTGAGAGGAGAATAGAAGATAGGGGATTGTGGCGTGGCCATCCCTTCCAGGGGATGATTTCCTGCTTTCTGTCTCTGTCTCTCTCTGTCTCTGGTGAGCACATATACCCTATAGCAAAACTCTCTTTCTTAAAAAAAGAAGAAAGAAAGTTCCTGGGGAGTAGAAATCACATTTGAACCAAGTTTTATGTCCTGAGTAATATTTGTGGGAACTGATCACTGTTGAATGACTACATGAACAACTATCAGTCTTTTGATGAGCCTATAGTCTTCTCTCTGGCCAATTCAGCCTTCTCTACCTTTCTTGTAGAGTCTGACTTTGTTGGAATCTGTTTTTATTTCTTTGACTTTTGTTTTGTTTTTGGGAAGTGTGTTCTGCATTCTTGCCTTTTGCCCTTTGTGCCCAGAATTACTTTTACAGAAACATGATGCTGTTTTTTGTTTTGTTTCATTTTGTTTTGCTCTAACGTACATGTGCTTGCCGGAAAGAGAGAGACAGGGAAAGTGAGAAATCACCCCTTCCCTGGGTGGGGAGGTTGGTGGTGATTGATCACACTGCAGTCCCTTCTCCATTCTCCTCTTAGGATTTTATGACACTGTTTTGATTTTGTCTCTAAATCCACCCACCCCAACATTCAGGACTTTCTCTCAAATGGGTATTCTTCAGGTGACTGACCCTTCTGTAGCAGAAGCACCTTGATTGCACATTTGCCTTGAGGAAGAGGGAGAGTACAACTCATGAGTACCTCTGTCCCTATGTCCTTATCCTGGTACACATGGAACTTCCGAAATGTCTGGTCACAGTTATTCTTAAAGTTTATTTCTGGAGAGGGAGAGAGAGAGAGAGTGAGAGAGAGAGAGAGAGAGAGAGAGGCAGAGAGACAGAGAGAGGAGGCATACCTCAGGGTACTCATGCCATGATCCACCCCCGACTTCAGCCAGCCCAGATCATGGTCAGTGCATGTGCCCAGCATTTACAGGGAAACATCGGGATGTGAGCCTGGAACCTTCCTGAGTGGCTTCAGCATTGCTGAGTGTTCCGTTACGCCTATGTCACTGCAGCTAGCCTGGTCACTAGTTTTGATGGTTGAACTTTGTCTATTCTGCTTCCCTGAAAAGATGATACTTATGGAGACGTGAAAGTGAACTTTCCTAAGACATTCTTTTGGGAATTTTCTCAGATTTTGTGCTTCTGTACAAGTTACTTGCCTGATTAGGACATGCAGACAGGCTGCAGGTTCCTATGTAAAAAAATGAAACAAAAACCCCTGCTGTCCTGTAGGCCGTCAGCAAATGTCAGCAGTGAGGCTGGTCATTCAAATGAGAAAGGTTTCGTTGACAATGCCCAGGCCTAGTTCAGGACACCCTCTTCCAGTTTAAGTGGTTTGATTCTGTTTACGCTCTCCATCAGGATTCCCATAGCAAAAGTCATGGCAGTAATTGCCATTTACTGCCTCTTTGACAGTGTCGTGGTATTAAAAGGTGTGAAGCCTACAAATCCTTCTATTTTCAAGGTTGATTTGCTGCATTTTAAGCTATTTTGTTTAAATCATGATACTCATATGGATATGACCTTGAAATCAGTAGTTTTGTTTTGTTCTACTCCCTTGTGGAACACGTGTTTATAGATTGACTTTTACTATTTTAT
>NW_006159883.1:1615138-1656397 GCF_000334495.1 Tupaia belangeri chinensis
ATTTTATATAAATATATATATATATATATATATATATATATGTATATATATATACACACATCTACTTATACACACACAGTTAGGTAGGGAGTGAGGTAGGGATAGGATAATAGGATAATCTGTGTTCTTCACATAATAAAACGTTTCTGAAATGTGAGTGTACATGTGACTGAGTTTCCCAGATTGATATTTCCAGATTTTCCAGATTGATAAGAAGGTGGTACAGATTACTATAGATAAAAAATTAGGAGTTGAGCCAGTTCTAACGGTGGTGCAGTGGTAATGCACTACTTCAAGGAAGCCGGATCCCATATGGTAACTGCTGTTTGAATCCCTGGCCCAGATGGCTGGTAACATGATGGGCACATGCACAGGCCCAGATATGACAGCCCGAGGCCTGGGAGAAGGGAATCTCAGCATGGTCAGACCCTGTGGAGGGTGACCCTCTTTCCTTCTTTTCTCTCATGTGTGCACGTATGTTTTATCATGAGTAAAGAAGACAGATTTGCAAAGTTGTCCCTTGCCTGTATCCTGAGAATGGCCATTCTCTGATTGTGGGTGTTTCTAATTTATATTGAATCTTTCTTTGGTAATGAAGGTCCATAGGAAATTGAATAGGGTGGATCTGTCTATATTGGCTTGCATTCTCTGTGTGACTTAGGAAATTCAAACTCATTACTTCCCAGATACCTTTGTAGAATATTCTTCCATAGCTTGGGTGAGTGGGATGGTTTTGAAAATACTGATAGAAAGGCACTGACAGGCATAATCACCGATTTTGGTTTTGTGAGTTTATTCAGGTGTATAAGGTAGCCTTGAGGCCCTAACAAGTCAACTGGTCTCCTGTCCCTGACACAGCACACCTGCTGCTAAGAAGCCAGGGTTGGAGCTGACCTTACCCCAACTAGCCCCCACCTGGCTAACTTAAAAGCTTTGTTCCCAGGAGGCTTGTTGGGTATAGCTTCCCTCTGAAGTAAAGGGCAGGTGTGCAGGTAGTCACCAAGTTGGGGAGTGTCTGGCACAGAGCCTGGTGACTGAGACCTCCTCAGGAGATCAAAGTCTTCTGTTCATGAGATCATCTGTGCCTAAAAGGTGTGGTGGTGGAATTAGCCTTGCCTGTAGAAGGTTGAAAGCACACGGATAATGTCTTCTTTTGAAGGCGGCTTATAACAGCATTTCTCTGCCTGAAGACTCGTATTTCTGTAAGGTTTGCTTAAGCTGAGAATGGCGATTTGCCACTTCATTAGGTGACTAACCTCACTGAAAAAAGACAGTTATCCTCTTCTGGATTGCTCAAACCCAGAAATTTCTTGCAGGAATTCCAAGGAGGTCTTTAAACAGCCAAGCACAACTTTTGCCTAGGTGTGCAGGCACGCTTCTGTTTCTGTCAAAATAAATTAAACCAGTAATTCATAAGTTAGGAAAATATTGTGTGACTTGTGTTTATCATTTAACAAGTAAAATAAATAACTGGCCTCAAACGAAAATAAAAATAAAAACCCATACCAACTCCAAGGTGGTTGACAGAAGATCCGTTTCTATTTGCTAAGAGTGGGGGTGCATCTTCTCCGGGAGATGGTAAAGCCTTTCCTCTGTCACCCTCTGATTTGATTCCCTCTTCACCTTCCTAGTGTCTCCTTGCCCTTTTCTACCCCAGTCCTTCTATTGGGTGGGGGTATGAGAGCCTAGGAGGAAGTGCCTGGAAGCCCTATCCATTTGTGAGCCCTTTCCTGTCTTTCTTTTATGTTACAAAGTTTCTACTCATTTTGCTTTCATCCTGTCTATGAATGATTCTCTTTGTTGAGCTTATTGGAATGCCCTGTGGGAGGGATGCTATGCAAAAAATAATTGTATTGCATAACTGCTCAGTCCTCAGAGATGCCAGATCACCCTTGGCACCCGAGCAGAGCCTCCCCTCTGACCAGTACTATGAGAACAGAATGAAATCCCTTTGGGAGGTAACTATCCTCCACCCGAGGACCACAGTGGTGACCTTTACTCCAGCTCTGATAAAAGGCTTATTTTAGGTTTCTAAAATTTAAGTCTTAGCCCAGAAGGGAATACTTCCCTGTTCTCCCCCCGCCCCCATCTTATGTGATTCTTTCCAGCTGCCTTTTCTTTATAAATGTCAGGTTTGTATCCTGTGTCACCTCCAGGCAACTGACATTCGTGACTAATTATTAAAAAGGGCAGCTTTTTAGTTTATTTGATGAAAACAAAATCTCAGAGAACTCGGTTAGACACACTATATTTGAGCAGGTGTTGATGTTTGGTGTTTAGAAAATAGAGTCAGAAAAAGTGAGGTTTTTAGCGTGGTAGTTAGAGGAGCCAGCAGGTCTAAGGCAAACTTCATGGGCTCATTACTGATGCTATGTGTATCCTCTGAACTAATTCCAGGCCTTTAAACTCAATACCAGACAGCCAAGCCAGGTGGTCATGGGGCTTAGGAAAGGGCCATCTTAGAGCAAAGAGTCATACAATGAAGTCTTATCCAGCTAACATATTTTCTTCCCTGTAAAATCAAATTAAATCAACCTCAGTTTGGAGAATGTGGAAGTGGCAGGGGTGGGCGATTGGACTTATTTGGCTGTTTGGTAGCAGCAGTAGTTTGTGAGAGGGGTTTGGTTATGAAGGATTTATTTAAAAAATACTCTCAAATTTAAGTTCTTTTAGAATAAGGTTTTATTTTGGTATAGGCAGTAGAATACCAGTTTTGATCCGTCATTATGAAATAGCATATTATATGTGGTCAAGTACAGGTTTCTCAGTCAAAGCAAGTTGAAAACATGGATCGTGGTATATCCCTAGAACTGCAAAGCAGATTGATAAAAGGAGGCATGTACTAACATGAAGAAGGCTCCAGATACATACCAGTGGGTAAAAAACAACAACTGG
Source organism: Tupaia belangeri chinensis (assembly GCF_000334495.1). Lineage (NCBI taxonomy): Eukaryota > Metazoa > Chordata > Mammalia > Scandentia > Tupaiidae > Tupaia > Tupaia belangeri. The sequence continues at coordinate 1,618,034 of NW_006159883.1, forward strand.
CAAAATGAGGAACAGAACTGAATATCATGTCTTTAACAACAACAACGAAAACAACAAACCAATATGGATTATTAAACCTCTACTGTAGAGGGTTTAGCAGTCTTAACTCAACTTGGGCAGGACCCATCTCAGAGTTATCTGTCACATTATTTTGGGACTTACCAGTTAAATTTGTTTTTAATTACTAGAGGGCATGTGTACCTTCTAGAAAGAGACGGAGAGAGAGGGAAGGACAGGGAGAAAACACCCCACCCTCCAATGGAGCATAGTCACACCACAAGCCCTTCTCCAGTTCTCCATTTTGTCGGGATGTTGAGCATGCACGTAAGTATGCCCGGTGCGTTTTTTCAAACCATCGGGGATGATACTCAATCTGCAGTTGGCCACATCATGGGATCTGGCTTCCCTTAATTACTACACTCTTGAGCTGTTCCTGGACTTTTATTTATCCCAAATCCCCTTACTCATTTCTTTCTTCTGTAGCCAACCTTTTGAATGTTTATGTATATCTTTTAATTTGTATATGTTCTTGTAAAACATGTTTGCATGCTTTTTTTTTTTGTCTGAGGTAAAAGTCACATATCATATATTACACCTTTAAAGTGAACAGTTGGCATTTAGCACATTCCCAATGTTGTGCAAGGACCACCACTATCTGTTCCCAAACATTTCCATCACTACCCATACACATTAAGCAGAACTCCCCATTCTCCTTTTGGCAGGCCCTCACAACCATCAATTTACTTTCTGTATATAAGGATTTACCTAATCAGGACATTTCATGTAAATGGAATTAAACAGTAGGTGACCTTCTGTGTGCATGCATGCCTTTTAAAATCTTTTAAATTTTATTTTAGTGTTTACTATAGGATGTGTGAGCTTTCCAGAGATGGAAAGAGAGAGAAATCACCCCTCCTGGGGGATGGCCACACTGCAGTCCCTTCTCTTCTAGTCTCCTCTCAGGATATTGGGCACATACGCACATGTACCCATCGTGATTTTCAGGCTGCCCCGTTCAGTACTCAAACTGCCTCCCCTGCAGTGAGCCATGTGGGATCTAGCGCTGTTATGTCCGTGTCACGTGCTAGCCTGCAGATCTACTTTTATTAAGATATTATGTACATAGATAAAATGTCCCCATTTTTTAGTGCCCCTTGTGTATGTTTTTTGATTTTGTTATTTTGTGCATCTTTCAGATTTATTTATAGCAGCCCTGTGAGGCAGGCACTGTCTGGTTTTACAGATGAGGACTGAGGCTCAGGGAGGAGGCTGAGTGATTGATTTGCTTGATGTTGAGTGGCAGGGTAGGATGTAAATGTCGGTGGGCTGGCCCCATCTCCATGTGGCTGGACCATGTAGTCCAGTGGCCTCTTAGGCCTCTCTCATGTGCAGTTTCAGAGCCTGGTTTTCCCTGGTGACATTATGCCGTTTTCCTACATTGACAAAAGTGACTATAGCCTGCTGTCATATATATCATAATTGAACTATTATATTTCTCCATCGATGGATTTTTTAATGGTGTTTCTAATATTTTTCAGTCTTGTATATTTAGTCCATTTCAGTCACTGAATATTGTTTCAATCATATTGAAAATGAATATTAAGAACCAAAGAAAATTCTGAGGTGGTAGATATTCATTGTAAAATTATGGTCAAAGAGAATAAGCTAAAATACGTATAAACATTTCCGTTACAGGTAACCACTGTAAGCGGTTTTTAACATGGTGTTTCAGTCTCCAACACATTTTTTTCTTAATTGCCAGAGATCACATGCACTCACCAGAGCAGGGAAGAGAGAGAAAGAGTGAGCACAACAAGTGCATCCCTCTCAATGGAGCATAGTCATGTCACGATCCCATCTCTATTTCCCCATCATGCCTGGATTTTAGACATGCAGGCATATATGCATGGTATGTTTTTAAGCTGCCAGGGCCAAAATTCAAACCACTGTTGACCACGAGGGATCCTGTTCTTTTAACTGCTCGGCTACTGGGCCAACCCATCTTTTACACATTTTTGAATGGGGGTAAAAGCCTTTTAAGAGCAAGGATGATACTATACATGATGTTTTGTGGTAGAAAGTTTATAATATACTGCGAACATCTTTTTATCTAATTGACCATAATGAATATTTACCAAGTGCTTAAAAGGTGACAGGAACTTTTTTTTTTTTTTTTTTTTCGCTATAGGGTGCATGACTCACCAGACAGAGAGAGACATAGAGACAGAAAGTGAGAAATCATCCCCCTGGGGGGGGATGGCCATGCTGCAATCCCTTCTCCTCCATTATCCTCTTGGGATCTTGGACAAGCACACACATGCGCCGGGCGTGACTTTCAAGCGCCCCAGTCCGGGACGCGAACCGTGGTTGACTACGTGGGAGTCCAGCGACATAGCTATTACGCTAACTGCTGGTTCCCAAGGAACTATTTTTGTATTGTGGATCATTTCTCAGGAATCTTCTGAGAGTGTGTGGCTATTGTAGCAGAGAGGGAGGTTTACATATCTTTTAAAGATACACAATGGTTTTGTTGTCTAGTTCTTATAAGTAATTACTTCTTGATATTCAGCACTATGTTCTTAGAATTAATCCGTCCATCTACCTTTCTGCATTTATCTAGATACTTGTTTTCACCATGCATTTCTTTATCTTATCCTTCAACTTGTGGTCCCTCCAAACAGTCCTGCCTGGCACATCCCTGTGTGTGCCCTTCTGGACCTGTTGGAGGAGGTGCTGGGAAAGAGAGCCAGCAATGAGATAGATGGCTCATAGGGCTCATTGCACTTGACATGACTAGTGTTGACAGAGGCAGATTCTTCTCCAGGACCATGCTGGAGTCTGTACCTTTGTGTTGTATCTTTTCTGTGGCTTCAAAGATACAAATACCTAGAAAAAAGAGGAGTAGAAAGGTATACCCTAGACTGGCAACACTGGGGACATTTTCAGGGGAATCAGGAGGAAGATGATGATTAGAAAGCACTTGAGCTTTATTGATCATGGCATGATCACCGAAAAAGATGTTTCTTTTCCTGTAAAATGAAGACAAGTGGTCAAGAACAGGACTCAAGCTTTCTTCTTTTACCTCTTTAAAAGTGAGAGAAACAGAGGTTCTGGTGACCAAAGAGACAACTTTTAAGATGTACAACTTGGTTGATAAGAGGACCAGTTACAAGGAGACTGTCTTTGTGTGCAACTTGCTGTTACGATTTTCTCTTTTAAAAAAAAGTTTGGAAACACGGCTTCTGTCTATGATTTTTTGAAGTGAGCGCATCTGGAATAGTAAATGCATGGGTTAAGATTTGTCTTGGTGAGTTCTTTCACAGCTTGGTGTTCTTTGAGGCATGCACTAGACGGTTACCAAGTGATACCAGTAAGCCATTTTTAGTCATTTAATCCAAGTTTCTGGCTTCTCTGAAGACTCAGAGAGATCAAGTGGTTTTCCCACAGTGTGGGGTCAGGAGAGTTGGTTAAGACCGATGAGGCCAGGTAATGTTTTTGAGGGTTGAGCTAGAATATATTGAGTTGTCTGAGAAGTCATGACATATTTTTCTGTGCAAAAATGCATCATGACTTTTCTGATGACCCAATAGGACTACTCTCTGGAGTTTTTATTGATGGGAACATTAAGGCTGAAGATGAAGTCAGTGCTGTTTTCCTGCAGGTGAGGTAGGGAGTATACAGTCGCAAGAATAGTGTTTCAGTAACTCCCTTAGGCAAACACTTTACTGAGTGAATGTGTTTGTGTGGTCTGTTTACTAAGCTCAAAGTATTAAGGTACCTTACCTTACAGAATGCTTCTTTTCCTGTGAAAGGAAGGCAAATGGTTGAGAATAGGATTCAAGCTTCCTTTTTTTACCCTTTCAAAAGTGAGAGAAACAGAGGTTCTGAAGACCAGAGAGACCATTTTAAAGGTGGCATTTAGGTTCCTCTGGGATATTAGTTTCAACTGAGATGCCTCATTCTTTCTCTAGACTCAATGTGAGCAATGATAAATAAGTCACTTTTTAAAATGAATAGAGTGGACCATTATTTACAGTCCTCATGTCCGTTTCTGTTCCTCACTTTTATCTACGTCATGATTAGGATGTACAACTTGGTTGCTAAGAGTACCAGTGAGAGTTTGTGTCTCAATTTTACTTTTAGAATTAGATCTAGGAATACTTACATGAATGAACAGTGCATAAAGAAAAGGTGTTTGCACACAAATACTGACAGGCTATTTTCCACTATTACATAGTGACTAGCAAGGTTTCCTCTGATGAGCTACTTGGAGACAGAAGGCAGGATGTTGGTGATGCTTCACAAATGTTTGGTACCCACCGCTAAGTACAATTTAAAATGAGAATGAAAGAAAGTCAGACTCAGATACAAAGTTACATCTTTAAGGCAGAACTAGGTCCTATCACCAAATATTACTCAGATCTCACTGGTTTAGAGGTTCAAGGCACAAAGCATGTTTGACAAGGCAGAACTTCCAGCTCATCTGTTGTTTCCAGGGTTGGTGAACTCTGTGTAAACTCTAGCACAGAAATGACCCTTACAAACAGGTGCACACATGTGGCAAGTGCATGGTGGATATGCGCTGACCAATAAATAATTAATAACTACTTCCTCTTGACTCATGGTTGAAATGAAGGACAGTCCCTTCCTTCCAATTGTGGTACATACTTGTGTTGAGTAGGGAAATTTAGCAATACTGCCAGATTTAGTAACACCCTTGAGATGAAGTAGAGGTGGGAGAGATAACATCATGCTTTGCCTTTTGTGTAGATTTAAGTTAAAACATTTTTATTGTCTAGAATTATAGCTACGTTAAACTTTTTCTTTTTCCCTAGAATAATGAAAGTACAAAGTTCTTAAGTCAAGTTGAGAGAAACTGAAGCTGTATCTTAGTGTAATTAGATGAATAGAGGAAATAAGTTAATTAATTATACTTCCCTTGTTTTTCTTTTTTAGCTATATAATTCCTGTTCATGATTGAAACTTTGATGGGCACATTTTTGTCTTATTCCAGAGAAACACAGGTAGAATAATAATTAAATTTTATAGCATTTTGTATAGATTATCATCCATCTAAAAAGAAAACCTACCCCTGGTGTTCCCACAGAAAACAAAAAGGAGGTTAAATATTTTCCTGAGTTCAGATTTTAGATCCATTATTCAGAGTCCGACAGTTTGCTTAACTAGTATATAAACAAATGGGAGCCATTGTCCTGATCTGTGTCTAGCTTGTATTATCTGGGAACTAGTAATTAAATCTGCTGCACCTGTAAGCGAGAAATTTTTGTAAAACTGCAGCATATATTTTCTTTCATAACTGTTCTCTTAGCCAGCATGCGTGGGACCCTTTCATGAATGGGTGGAAAAAATTATAATAAATGACCTTTGAGGTGAACCTTTGATATTTGCATTGTAATACTGTGGGTTTAAGCTTTTAATTTTTAAAACTGGGTGATATTTGTGAAGACTATCAGTTTCCAGTATGTTCTGAGTAGTGGTGAGATGACCTTAAAAAACTGTAAGCACAAGAATATGTCTATTTTATCTACTCTGATGTCTTCAGAGTTGGCACATCCTTTTGCAGCAGGGATGAAAACAGATTCTTTCAACTTTATTAGTTTCTTATTGTAAGAGAAAGGTTTCAAAGATGTATATCTAAGTAGATATTTAGCTTCATGATTGAACCTTTTTTCCCCCTGGAATACATGTTTTGCTGGTGGTCTGTTTATATTTTCCACTATTCTTTTAAAAGTCATTTGACTTATTAAAATTCATTTGACCTTTGCTTAAGGCTTTCATCACCATCAATAATGGCTCCTGTGGATTGACTTCATGTGGGCCTGGGGATGCAAAGAGGGACAGAACCCAAGATTCTGCGATTAACCAAAGTAGGACGTAGGATGCTTCTTGCCTTCAGGGATGAATGTGATTCTAGATGGAGTTATGGTATCTTTGGGTTGTCCACTAAGCTTATTCTATCAGTAACTACATTATGCTGTGGTAGCAAATAGCTGTGAAGTCAAAAGAGCTTAATATAACACAAGTGTAGTTTTAGTCTCAGAGCCCTTGTGGGTCTGGGAGAAGCTTCAGGTCAGCTGTCTTCTACAACAACTCAGGCTTCTTCATACTTGTTGCTCTATCCTCTGTCATGTCTAGCAGCAGAATGGGTAGAGTTGGGAACACTGCACAATAACTTCCTTGCCACGGTGATGCAGGGCAGTCACATGGCCCTGACTGTTACAGTGTAGTACAACACTTTTGTGCTCAAGAAGGAGACATTGGTGAGCCCTAGTAATGTCTATCACAAATATCTCAATGAAGATGGGAATCTTGGAGAAAGAATTGGATCTAGAGATGAGGATTTTAGAACTGTCATTTGCAGGAAAGGAAATGGTGGAGTTAATCTATAAGGGAAAGCATGTACAATGGGTTAAACAATGGGTTTACCCATCGGTGTCTCTGCATATAGCTTTCTTCACTACTAAGGCAGTATGCTGCCCTATAAAAGTATAAGGGAAGTACAGCCACTGTCAGGAAGGTCAGAAAGGTTCAGTTGACTTGATTTGTGTACTATATTGACGTTGCCTGTTTGCGAAAGTATACTTGTATTGCATTTGATTATTTTAGAGTGATGCAGTCTTACAGCTTAGCACGTTTGTTCATTTGTCCGTCCGTCTGTCCTTCCTTCCTTCCTTCCTTCCTTCCTTCCTTCCTTCCTTCCTTCCTCCTTTCTTTCTCTTTTAGGTTTTTGCCATAGAGCATGTGTACTTGCTGAAGAGAGACAGAGAAAGAGAGAAAGTAAGAAATCACCCCCCAAGGGGAGATGACCGTGCCACAATCCCTTCCCTTCTCCTCCATACTCCTCTTGGGGTTTTGGGTGTGCATACACATATGCCCAGTGTGATTTTCAAGCTTCTAGGTCTAGAACTTGAACTGTGGTTGACCATGTGGGAATCTAATGCCTTAACCACCATGTCACTTGCCAGTCTGGTAGTAGGTTCATAAATCTTGATAATGATAGGTTGTGTTGGCCAGAGTTTAGGTGATGAGCTGGTAAAATGCCTATTATTGAAAATCTTAGTGGGACTAGGAGTGAATTTGTGTGTTCTTATGCATGCTAAACATAGTTAAAACATTGACCTTCTATTATCTTTTTCCCCCCAAGAATGTTCATTCTTTGACCTTGACATTGGAGTGTATAACCATACTTCTGTTACTTTGCCTGGAACATCTCTAGAGAAGGGACTTATTGGGTCAGATGATGAATTAATTTTTGTGGGTATTTACTGCCCTAGTTTGTCTTTTCTGATCTTGCCTTCTCTAGAATGGTGATTCTTCCTTCTCAACTACCCTTCCTGTTTGTTTTTTTTCCTCTACCTCTGTTTGTTAAGGCGTAGACTATGGGAGCAGGCAGGCTCCCAAAGCAGGCTCATTTCTGGGACCAGTTCTTTGACATTGGGCACTTTACCTTACAAGCCTCAGTGTCCTTGTCTGTAACGTGGGACAAAATAACTGCCTCATAGGATTCTGAATATTTACTAATTTATGCAAAAATACTAGTTACAGTACTTGATAGATTTTAGACGTTCAATAAATGTTAATCATGATTAGATTATTGTCATTTCCATTTTAAGGCCCATTTCATATAATTCTTTTGACATGATAAATTTTTTTCCTGTTATTTCACTAAGTAGTGGATATGACTTACTTCATTGAGCTGTCACAGTACTCTGTATCTCCTCTGACAACTTGTACTTTTTTCTTTGCTTGCATATACAAGAGAATGTACTGAGAATTAACGTCCCAAAGGGCAGCAGGTGTCCTTACTCACTGCTGTGTCTTATGTATTACCTTCATTTCTTGGTGCAAGTAATAGATGCACAATTCAAGATTGAATTGAGTCCAAATGAGATATGATGGGAGAAGGCTTTTATATATTTATAAACCATGTAGCTGGTTGGGTAAATTATCACAGACTAGGACTATTGAAGTAGTAGTAAGTCACTTCCATGATTAGAGTATGTACACATTTCTCCATGTTCATGTAAGTAAAACTTTAATACAGTGGGAGAAGAGAAAAAATTAAAGAAATGATGAAAACAACACAAATGGCATGAAAGATGATCACTGTTATGGGGTAGCCGTTGTTCAGTACTCAAAGAACTTAATGTGACGTTGATCATTTATATAGCTGAGAGGCAGCTTAAATATCTCTATGTTTGGCTGCTTGCAAGGGTCACAACTTTTAGAGTGGGTTTGTAGAGAACATATTCCTGGTAAGGCAAAAAGGAGGGCGTTAAATGAATCTCCCCTGAAGTTGGAATCTCACAGAGTCGAGGGTTTACCTGAACTTATAGCTCATATTGTGGACACAACTTTTGTTAATGGAATTGGTTTCTGTTCCTCTAGAATGGCATCATTAGTCATCCTGCCTCGTTCCAGGGCATCACAGAAGCATGAAGACATATCTGAGCTCTGTCTCCTTCCCTTGCCTACCTGAGGTTGAGCACTGTCTTTGGACATTGGACCTTTAAAGATATCATTTAAAAAATGCTCCTGTTTTGCATTACTTGTTCAATAGCACAATGAATGGAATGTTGTCTGTCTGTCTCATAGATCCATAACAATTAAAACATTAAAGATTGTAAGGAGACCTTAGTATGTTGAGACAAGTGCTCCCATTCAGGTTTATATGAGCTGTTCTAAGTCGCTCAGAAAAGCGAAGTCTGGATGTCATTTCTGCTGCAGCACTTTTCTCAGCATGTGTTTCTTTGTGCTGGGAAATAAGTATTATGCTATATTCCTGGATAAAGACGTGGATGGACATGTCGACTACAGGCCTTTCAGGGGACAAAAAGAGGCCTTTATAAAAACACCGCTCTCAGAAGGTATGGTGGCCATAGAGAATGTCCTATACCTTGCTGATAAACCTAATCAATTGTTAGACTAGGAAAATTATATGAAACGGAGGCTTTGCTATGAAACTCTATTTAAAAGAACTGACTGCTACAACATGTAGCCTTGCTTTTCTTACATTAGTTGCCAATATTAGGGCTTATGGGATTATCTTCTATTGAGTTACTTGTTCAAATATTGTGCTAAGGGAGTTGACTTTGTATACAAAAAGCTCACTATAATAAATGAACTTATTATGGTCCATCTAGTCCTTAATAGTAAGTAACTTGGATTTGGCTTCAAAAACTTAGTATTTAAAAAAAATCGAACATTATAAAGTAATTCTTTCGTTTGCAAAGCAGTGTGCGGGGACTTAAAAAATTCATGGAAAGTGGGATTAATGTATGTTTCTATGAAAAAATTTGAAATGTTTAGATATCTATCTATATATTTCTTTCTTTAAGGAGAAGCAGGCATTCTCAACAGGATCTTTATGCCATGATCCATCCCCAGTCTCAGTTGAGATTACAGGCATGCATGCCCTTGCCCGGTGTGCTCAGAAAGGTCCCCAAACAGGAGCCTAGGAGTTTCTATGAGAGTCTAGTTGCATTACCACTGTTCTACTGCCTGGCCTAGTATTAATTAATTTTGTTGCAAAAAAAAAAATTGGAGTCCATGCATAATTTTTTACGTTATGCATTTTCTATGAGCTTTTCAAAGACCCTTCATAGAAATTTATTGAAGAAAAATTGGAAAATATAGAAAATCACAAAGAAGAAAATAAAAGTCACCTATAATCCTATCTCCCCCAAAAACCCACAATTAATATTTTTATATTTAGTGTATAGTCATAAAATTTGGGGTTATATATAATACATAATATTTTATAACCTGTCATTTTTATTTAATGTATTACTGATTTTCCCCTGGTACCTAAAATATCCTAACATAAATTGCACTGCTATTACTTACAATTTACTTTCAAATTTTTTAGAAAAATTTGCGAACATGCAGCAAATTTGAAATTTTTAGTGAATATTCATATTTCTCTCACCTCTATTCTATGATTGATATTTTAACATACTTGCACTATCACTTGTCTATCCATCTATTCACCTCATCCATACATTTTCCAATCTGTGTAATTTCTTTTATCATGCATTTCAAAGTAAATATTTTTTTTCTTTTGAGAAATTTTTGCTATAGGGTACATGGGCTCGCTGGAGAGACAGAGAGAGACAAAAAGACAGAAAGCAAGAAATCACCCTAGGATAGATGGCCATACTGCAATCCTTTGTTCTCCATTCTCCTCTTAGGATCTTGGGCATGTATACACATGCACCTGGCATGAGTTTTAAGCCACTGGGTCCGGGGCTCAAACCACAGTCGACTATGTGGGAGTCCAGGGAAAATATAGAAAATCACAAAGAAGAAAATAAAAGTCACCTATAATCCTATCTCCCCCAAAAACCCACAATTAATATTTTTATATTTAGTGTATAGTCATAAAATTTGGGGTTATATATAATACATAATATTTTATAACCTGTCATTTTTATTTAATGTATTACTGATTTTCCCCTGGTACCTAAAATATCCTAACATAAATTGCACTGCTATTACTTACAATTTACTTTCAAATTTTTTAGAAAAATTTGCGAACATGCAGCAAATTTGAAATTTTTAGTGAATATTCATATTTCTCTCACCTCTATTCTATGATTGATATTTTAACATACTTGCACTATCACTTGTCTATCCATCTATTCACCTCATCCATACATTTTCCAATCTGTGTAATTTCTTTTATCATGCATTTCAAAGTAAATATTTTTTTTCTTTTGAGAAATTTTTGCTATAGGGTACATGGGCTCGCTGGAGAGACAGAGAGAGACAAAAAGACAGAAAGCAAGAAATCACCCTAGGATAGATGGCCATACTGCAATCCTTTGTTCTCCATTCTCCTCTTAGGATCTTGGGCATGTATACACATGCACCTGGCATGAGTTTTAAGCCACTGGGTCCGGGGCTCAAACCACAGTCGACTATGTGGGAGTCCAGTGACATAATCATTATGTCATCTTCTGGTCCCTTCAAAGTAAATTTCAATGCAATATATTACTTTCAGCCAAGCTAGTTTACCTTCATAAATGTGGTAGGTTTATACCAGTATTCAAAGAAATTTGTACTCTCTGAGCACACACAAAATAATGCCCAGAGAACTTGCTGAGAGAATTTTGTTGAGTACAGAGAGAAAGGACATCCAGGAATTTAAAATTTGCCATGGGGTAGAGTTAATTGTGTTCATTTTTAGCATCTGAGGTGGCACAAAAGTACCATCAAAGTTATCTCCTTCTCACGTATGTGTTCTTGTGCCTAAATCATAATCTAGTAGGAGGACAATCTTTAAAGGGGCTAATACTTTTTTTTCCATATTTCTCCAAGCCCTTAGAGACCTGAGTGCTTCTCAAAGAGTGAACATAGGTTGACTTTTGATAGGGAAAATACTTCAGAGTGTTACCCCCCAGCCTACAGGTGGGACAGTTGAGTCCTAACTGCCTTGTGAATCCCCTGCTTTGTTCAGCCTCAGGTTCCCGGTGCAAGGGCATGAGGGACTGTTGCTCTCTTCTATAACTTCACTTTTGATTCTGATGTGGATAGATTTTCTGCCAGTTTACTGGTCGTCTTCTTCGAATGATAGGTTTTGTTTTGTTGTGTTTCATTCAGCAGTGGTTGGTTGAGAGTGGGATCAATGTGAGACAACCTTGGAGGGCACTGCAAACACTACTTGTATCTCTTCTGTGCTTGCTTTTGGAGTTGCCTTAAGGTGTATATCCCAAGGGGCAGGGACAGGTGTGGTAATCTTGCTTTGTGTATAGTTCCCAGCGTAACACTTTTTGTATATAGGTACTTAATAATTGCCCAGTTACAAATTGTCCCTGTTAATCTCTCAGCATTCCTGAAGGTGTTCTCTGCAAGCAACTGATATCTTCCATAAGCATTTAAAGAACCTATTTCTGTTCTTCAGAGATTATAACCTTTCATTGCATTTTCAAGTGGCTGGAGGCCCATGAGTTGGAAGAACAGGCTCTGTATTTTCTCTCCTTCTCATGTTTTACATCGCATGGTGTTCAATCTCAGTGTCATGTCAGAACCATTTAAAATGATCGGAAGCCTCACCTCTGACACTGGTGAAACTTTGACATGTTCTTTCTCATAAACTCAACTTTGGATAAAGCACCTTCTTAGAAGCTGACTTCATAGAACTAGATCCCATAAGGCAAAATGGTTCCTTGTCCCTTCTTTTGACTTTATCCCCCCCCTTCCCCGAGGGCAGGAGATTCTTGGCCATCCCAGGCAGATCATCCAGTTTTTGGATTATCCATGATACTTGATTTTTTCCCTCAGGCAATTTCAGTACTCAATAACTGGGCTCTCCAAAACCTTAATAGGTTGAAAGGACATCTGGCTTCTTCCTTCTCCTCTTTCATGCAGAATCCCTCTAACAGAGTTGGGGATCTTCCATCCCCTACCTTCTGGGACATTTGTTAATGTCTGGAGAAATTTTTGGTTGCCACCAAAATGGTTGTCACTTTCCTGGCTGGATGGCTACTGGCATCTCCTAGGTAGAGGCCAGGGATGCTGCTAAACATTCTACAATACACAAGACAACCCCACATGAAAGGAGTATCTGGTCCCAAATGTCAAGAGAAATGAGAAATTCAACCCCATTTAGAGAGGTCCTTTTTTTGAAAATCTTCCCATCAGTGGTATTACCTCCATGCCCACTATTACACTCCTCCCTGTCAGAAAGGTTGTCTTTGTATCTAACCATGTCTAGTATGCTTCAATTAGTTGCTCTGAAGCAGACATGAGAATATGTGCCTGCCATTTTCTGTATATGATTATACTCTCCCAACCTCATCTCAGTTAGATTTTTAAATTTAGTGTCTTAAAATTCCTTTACTGTTATTTTTATTTACTTATTTATTTAGTTTTGGAGAGGATTTTGCTATAGGGCGCATGTGCTCGCCAGAAAGACAGAGAGACAGAAAGCAAGAAATTACCCCCCAAGGGGGATGGCCATGCCACAATCCCTTCTATTCCATTCTTCTCTCAGGATCTTTGGCACACACGCACACGTGCCTAGCATGAGTTTAAGCCACTTGGGTCTGGGACTCTAACTGTGGTCGATTACATGGGAGTTCAGTGACATAGCCATTACGCTAACTGCTGGTCCCATTATTATTATTTTTTTTTTTAAAAAAAACCTCTCTAGGGACCAACAGGTGGTGTGGTGGTTAAGGAACTGGACTTTCACATGGCTGACCATGGTTCAAATTCTAGACCTGGCAAAAAATAATAATAAATAAAATTAAATAAATAATTCTTAAAAACAAACAACAACAAACTTCTCTAGATGTTTCTCCAAGTTTTGATTTGGTATGTCTCCTAAACTATAGTGACCCAACGCAGATGCAGCATTCTAGAAGGTAGGCCCCTGCTGCATATGATGGAGTAGGTTCTCTTTGTGGTAGAACTAGGGACCGGCAGCATCATGACTGACTACTTGTAACTAACCTTTAGGAAAGTGAGAAGCAGTTACTTTCCTCCCACATAAGGAGAGCTTTTCCTTGTCAGAGATATCTGCATACAGATCTTTACTCTGCTGCTTAAGAAAACTGACCTGGGACCTCATTTTCCTCAGGTATACAATGGAGTTACGATACTTAATAGGAAAAAAAAAAGATACTTCATAGGGCTGTTGGGAATGTGAAGTGATGGGACTGTGTCTGAACTGATGATCAGCAAGTAGCACTTGTAAGTAGAGTCTTAATATTCATGGTTTCTGTTGGAGAAGATAGTCAAAACTTTGGGCAATGTACAAAAAGTACACAAAAAGTTGTGCGAGTCTCTAGGAGCTTGTTAAAAAATGAAGGTCTTCAATATATCCCCAGAGATTCTGTTTGGGAAGTCAGGCCAAGTCGAGAAATTTGTCTTTTTCACAGTAACCCAGATGGTTCAGATGCAGATGGTTCACAGACAACACTGGAGAATACTGGCGTTAGGGCTACCCGGAGAGCATAAAGGAGGGGCCTCAAGCCTTCTCAGGAAGCCTCATCTCTGGCTAGTTGTTTTCTATTTCTCTGGGACCATTGACAAGAGAATAATCTTTCAGAGCCATTTCAAGCAGTACAAAACTGTTCTTTGTTCTTGCTTTTAATGACAACTAGAGATATCTTTTTATTGGATGGCCTCCTTGAACATTATTTTGATTGAGTGTCCTAATAAGTCTTTTGGGAACTAGCTCAGGAACTCAGGCTAGAAAAATCTCCTTGCTCATTGGCTGACAGATTGTGACTTGGGGAAGGAAGGGGGCAGATTGGAAGGAGATAGTGTTTATTCTCAGTGAGTCTTGGAAGGCTTTGGGAACAAGTGAAACATGGACAGGATTTCTTGTAGCTCTAAAGTGTATTTCTTTAGGAAGGAGAAGAAAATGACTGTATTCTACCTTGTAAATTATTCTTGTCTAGTTTCTTTCTTATTTCATGAATTATGCCTGGTGATCTAAATCATTGACTGTGTTCATAGTCGAAGGAGCGGTCATGGTGTGAGGGGCGTGAGGCTGGCACACTGAGTGGACCCCTGATGACCAGAGCTTACTAACTCCTGAAATGGATGTTTGTAATTTCCTGACGTAAGGACAAAATAAACGGCTCAGGCTTGCCTATAAATATACATCAGTGCTGCTCTGTCTGGGATTCTGGGCCTGCGTGTGTTCTCAGAGATCTTTTCTGTGGGATATGTTCTACTCACACCTTTCTGTCAGACACAGCGTTTCATGCCAGCTAAGGTTTGGCCTCTGCCATGTGGGCTGCAAATCCAAAATATTTAAAAAGAAAATCGTGTAAGGAATTTCCATGATTTATTTAATAAATGAAAGCATGAGGTAGAAATTAAAAGTCAACTGGGGAGTGTAGTTGGAGAATGTACCCACATGAGATGGTCTTTAAAGTTTTAACTCCTTATTGGCATTTTTTCCTCCTAAGATCTCTTATCAAAGTCTTGTCAGTTGAATTAAATTTCTAAGCTGTGAATGTGAATCTTAGATGACAAATTTAAGCCAAAGAGTCAGGTTGTTCTGGTTTGGTATTTTTCAACCCCCACATTTGAGAAGTCTGTTAAATGAGTCTTAGTTTACCTGAGTTTAAGGGGAGATTTTTCTGTCTGACCGTGTTGGATCCCGGAGTTCATGGCTGGTGGATATTTCTGTGAATTTCATAATTATAAAACCAACTAAAGGCCATACAATTATCTATAGACCAGTACAAAAAATGAAAGATACATGTTTAATACTTAAATGATAATAGAAAATAAATGAGAAAGAAAAATTTTGGGTAACTGAGTAGGATTTTCTCATCGCAAGTTAAATTCATGATATCCTTTAAATATGTCTTGTTTAGAGTTAAGAGTGAGGCAAAATGGATGTTTGTTGTGTATGTGTGTTTTACATTAATGGTGCACTGATTGGTAAGGCTAATAGCAAGACATTTATTATTTCTGTAGATATTTTTCCCTAATTCCTCATAGTCTTTTCCATTACTTAAATATTTTGATATTTATTGAATTCTTGCATAGGAAAACATGTCATGACTTTTCTGATGACCCAATAATTTCTGATAGATTTGTTTGAAAAAACAATCAAACATGAACATGTTACTTTGAAGTTCAAGAGAGCAATGGAAGTGAATGGAAGATGAAACATTATTTTTTTGGCCCTATTTGGTAATTTGGTTCCTGCTAGAGAATGTTAGGGACTGTAATGCAGATCAGATACTATCATGAAATCTAATATGACATCCGGATACTCATATAGCCCAAACATTTCAAAGGCTCTGCTGACAGCTTAATTATTTCAAGCAATATTTGATATGGCTGAAGACCAATTGCCCAACAAATTTGGCTGTCCTTCTGGGTTGTTTAGTGTAAGCCCTGCCAGAAGATGTAAAATTCTACACTGACATAAATATTAAAATACAGAGTTATCACTTCTTATTACAGAGGCAACCATCATGGAATTCCTTGAACTGGCTCTTCTCCACAAGTGACTTTGAAATATGATATAATTTTGCAAAACTGAACAGTTTCCTTAGTTTTCCAGGATGGAGTCTCGATTCTTCTGTAATAGTATCTGATCTGTAGATAGCTAGCCACCTCTGTTTCTCCTTCCGACAGTCTTCTGAAATGATTGGACTTATGAGTTAAGGTTAGCAAATAACAATGTGGAAGAAGTGACGTGATGGTATACAAGGTGGGCAAGAATTTTCATAGAGAGGCTGCTATGGGCCTCTTTTTAAGGCTGAGGTCACACTTCTGTGGTATCTGCCTCCTATCTGCCAAATTGTGGAGCCCCTTAAGTATCAGGGTATCAGAAGATAACAAGATTTTTCTTGTAAGCATTTCCTGAAGCTCAAGCCCCTGAATCTCTCCCCTGCTACTTTTAGCAGTGCCTAAAATATGATGCCAAAGTGAAGAATCTGTAGGACAGCTGGGAAACTGGCAATTGCATGAGCTTCATGAGCTTATGACACTTTTTTAGATGTGCATTGAGGTGTTAGGAAGCCTCAAAGGAAAGACATCTTTAAAAGATAGCAGAATAATCTCTCCCTAACTTTTATCTGTGTACGATAGAATGGGTCTTCAAAAAGTTTATGGAAAAGGTATATTATGAAAAAAAAAAACTGTGTATGGATTTTAGGGTTTTTTTTTTTTTTTTGCGCTAAAATATACTAACTTTAATTTTCCATGAAAAAAAAATTGAGAGATTTTTGCTATAGGCGTGTGTGCTTACCTGAGAGAAAGACAGAAAGTGAGGAATCATCCCCCTGGGGAGATGGGCATACCACAATCCCTTCTCCTCCATTCTCTTCTCGGGATTTTGGGCATGCACACACATGTGCCTGGCATGAGTTTGGAGCCACCAGGTCCAAGACTGAAACCACTGTTGGCCATGTGGTAGTCCAGTGATGTAACCATTACCCCACCTGCTGGTCGCTTTCTGTGAATTTTTTGAAGACCTCTATATTTACAGATATAAATTTACCCATATATGTTTAAATATAGTGAACCATTTTAATGTAAAACAATGCTTGAAAACATCCACGGAGTTGTCTCTTGCAGCACTCTATCTGTAAACTCTAGTTACCATTGCTGAGTCACCTCGTGAACATAAAATTATGGTGATGTTACAGTGCTGCAGAACGTGATGTTCCCTCTAAGTCCAGGCTACATTAACCCATTTAAAAAAACTGCACACTCTGGTGGAGGTTCAGCTGACTTCCTACTGTGTTTTGTGTGTTGTTGTAGTATCCTAGGTAAATAATCTCTAAATGAAATCAATATATTTCCCCTTACTCACTTGGTTTGACAAATATTGGCAAATAAATGATTTTATAAGCAATCTGATTAGTTACTAAGTACAGCAACTTTTCAAGAGTCTTGAGGCTTATGTACTTGGCATTGTTTTAGCTTTCATTTGCACAAAAGGTTGGTTATCTCTTTGAAATTATTGTATCACACTGAGATAAAGGGGGATTCAAATGCTCATTCTTAGGGCTAAGGGCAGTAGTTTATGGCTCAAAACATGTTGGTTTGTTGTACTACCATTAATATAATTATGTACATGTTTTTGAACATGAACATGTTTGCGGTAAAATTCTCACTGAAAATAGTAGAATGAAAGTCACAGTTATTGTGACTGTGGTTGTGAGTATATATAAGTGTGTATTTGTATGTATGAATAAGGATTAGAATATGATATACAACCATGGACATAGCTGTGTTTGGGTAATGGGTTATTGTTGTTTGGTACGTTTTAATTTTTTTTTGGAGAGCATGCGCTCGCCAGACAGAGAGAGACATAGAAACGGAAAGTGAGAAATCACCCCCGGGGAGATGGTCACGCTGCAATCCCTTCTCCTCCATTCTCCTCTCGGGATCTTGGGCACGCACGCACATGTGCCCAGCCTGTTTTAAGCCACCGGGTCTAGGACACGAAGCGCGGTCGACTATGTGGGAGTCCAGCGACATAGCCATTACGCTAACTGCTGGTTCCCCGTACTTCCTAATTTTAAGGAAGGAAGGAAAAGAGCTTTCATTCACTAGGTAAGTATTTCTTTTAAACCTCTAAAAGAAAAAGAGTAGTAAGGGTAAAAACACCTACACATACCAGATGTTTATATTTCTTTTGGTTCTTGTAACATTTCCTTATAGGAGGGTAGAACACATGAATATCTATTTGTAATAGGTGACTCAACAGCTCTTCCCCCTCCCCCGAAAGAGCTCTTGAATATGTGGAAACACATCCCCCACCCCTGCTTTCCTCTTCTCAGCACATGGCAGACTGTGGCAACTCAATTTTTATTCTTCCCTGCATCCTCCCCTTTCCGTGTATTTGATCTCAAAGATTGGTTGAACAATACTTGGCAGCTCAAGCATTTCAAATTGTCATCTGGAGCATGCAGAACATACTCTGGTTGATGGGCTGGCATTGGCAAAGTTTTGAAAAGGGTGAAGAGAGAATGAAGGTTATTTATAATGAAATATTGTGATGATTATAACAGAGAGGATTGCATATTGAGTTTTAGTACCTAGATACCACCTCCTTCATCACTCCCCCCAGCATTAACTCTATCAGCAGATCCTTGGCTTTATCTACAGGTATATTCCCAAACTCAACCACTTTTCTCCATACCTGCAACAACTGCCTAACCAGTCACCTACCCTTGCCCCATATACAACATTATTTCATTATTTACACATAGCAGCCACAGTGACCTTTGTGACCTGTAAGCTAAGTCCTGTAATTTTCCTTTGCAAAATTATCCACTCACTTTGGTCTATAATACTTTCAATGCCAACTTGGCTACCATATCCTTTTCCACTTATCCTCTTAGTTAATAAACTCCAGCCTCACTGTCCTTGTCTCTGTCTCTTCAGCTCTTCACACTCATTCCTGCCACAGGCCTTCTGCATACGCTGTATGCTATTCCTCCTTCAAATGCTCAGTTCACAGATCTTTGTGTGACTGGCTCCTCATCAGCCCAGAGGTCACCATCTCAGAAAGGCTTTCCTGGTCATTACAGATCAGGTACTCTCAAAATACTTTACTTTGCTATGACACTTAGTGTAATCTGAAATTATCTTAATCATGGTTTTCTTTTTCTTTTTTCTATATAGGGTACATGCGCTTGCTGGGAGGGGAGGATGGGGAGAGTACGAGAGAGAGAAGTCTTCCCCAGAGATAATGGTCACATTACAGTCCCTTCTCCATTTTTCTGTCTGGATTTTGGGTACACACACACACACATACACACACAAACACAAACACACGTGCACCTAATGTGTTTTTCAAGTCCATATGTCTGACACTTGAACTGTGAGATCCAACCACTTTAACTTCCACACGATCTGCTGGCCCTAATCAAGATTTTTTAAAAAATCCACACCCCATCTCACATTAAAATGTAAAAATATTGGAAGGCAGGCTCTTTTTGTTCTGTGCTTCCCTTCCAGTACCTTAAATAGTACCTGACATATACTAGGAGCTCAATAAGATTTGTTGAATGAATACACAAGAACATATTCTCCATCATTATGGTTGTATGAGATACAAGTTGAGGTGATTGTATTAGCCATTAATTGAAATTCCTTCTACCTCCAAAGCATGGTTATTATCTGTGCAATGAAGATGTAATTATTTTACATAGTTTGTAGATCATATTTTTTTGTCACTTCTCTGCCCATCCTCATTAATGGTAGTACAGTTTCTTTCTCTATCCACTCATTTTGTTCATGTTATTGGGACTGAATGGGCTTAAGTATTATCTTTGGCAGGTAACAAAAGTAAAGCTAATTTACTCATTAGGAGATCAAATTTGAATCTTGAGATTTTTTGGAGTTTTGATCTATACACTGGAATTTTTATTTTTTGAGAGGTTTTTGCTATAGGGCACATGCGCTCGCCAGACAGACAGAGAGAGACACAGAGACAGAAAGCGAGAAATCACCCCCCAGGGGGGATGGTCACACCGCAATCCCTTCTCCTCCATTCTCCTCTCGGGATCTTGGGCACGCATGCACATGTGTCTGGTGTGAGTTTTAAGCCACTGGGTCGGGGACACGAACCACGGTTGCCTACATGGGAGTCCAGCAACATAGCCATTATGCTAACTGGAATTTTGATCTTGACTCCAGGCAGCAGCCTAGAGTCTAAACCTGAGAACTTGTATGTTATTACTAGCAGGCTTTCATTACATTATGTCCAGGAGGAGTTATCCTGGCATTGAACAAGATAAATCAAGGGAGTAGATAACTGTCTTCTGAGAGCTTAGAGTTCAGGTAGAAATATTAGTTAACTGAAAACCTGGCAGCAAGAATGGAAAATGAAATACTTTCTATCATTTAAGTCGAGTCAATGAAACAGAAAGGAAATAAAAAGTTTATTTGTTAAAATATTAATGAAACAAGTACTTGTTAGTTTAATTAGCTTAATTCTTTATAAAAAAAAAGTAGTGAACTAGTGATTAAAAGTCATATAGAAATTCTTGCTGTTCTAAGTGGCTCTCTGTAGACTACTTTTCTGATTCTCTTTCAAGCTGTGTCACAGGTATAGGAGCTTTGGTTTCATGCTGTAAGATAGTACTTTCAGTTTTTAAAAACAGCATTTATAATGCTTCTCATTGTTTTAGTTTTCCCATTTATTTATTTAATTTATTTTGTTATAGAGCGTGTATACTTGCTGGAGAGACAAAGAGATGGAAAGTGAGAAATCACCCCTGGGAGGGGATGGTTATGATGTAATCCCTTCCCCTCTATTCTCCTTTTGGGATTTTGGGCATGCACGCAGATGTGTCTAGCGTATTTTTCAAACTGTTGGGTCTAGGACTTGAACCATGGAGTCAGCTATGTGGAATCTAGCGTTTTAACCTCCACACCATCTATTGGCTCTGAGTCTCATTCTTATATATCATACAAGGTAATCTGTATATGTCAAATTTAGGCATATCTTTGCTATTATAAAATTTATTAATGTGTGGCTAGGATCTCAATATATGTAGAATAAAAGGAAATACAGTGATATGACTGTCCAACTTTGTCTTCTGTGTATCTTTAGTTATTCATAATGTTTGAGGTATCATGTTTTCTGGATTAATAAAGTAAATTACCAGATAACTGAAACCCAAAATAATTTTAACCATAGTTGCTGGAAATAGTCTGAAATTCAATTACGTTTTGTCCACTAAGGCAGTAAATAGAACTGTCCTCATCTTTCATTTAGTGAGTTTTTGAAAATGCACCTGAAAAACCAGATAGTGAACTTAAATGTGATTTGGTGGAAGGAATGTTGACTCTTCATTTTTTGAAGAGCTAAATGCCCATCAAGTCCCTAACTATGATTCCCTGACTCCTTGGAGGGGGCTTTATACCTTCTGGACTCTTGTAGGCAAAGAGATCATTCCCTCTTATTTTTGACACTCCAGACATCTGGTTTTCTGTGACGCACATCTGCCTTCTCCACCTCCCATAGATCACTAGGAAGGTGGTCAGGTAGTTTCTAAACTGTTCTCTTCTTGGGAGGCTTTGAGCTTTAGTGATATTTTTTGATTTAGGGATGCTGTGGCCCTGTGCTCTAGCTACTCAAAGTGTGATACATGGACTAGCAACATCATAACACCTGAAAACTTGTAGAAATGTAGAACCCAGATCCTACTTCAGACCTCCTAAATCAGCATCTACATTTTCACAGGGTACACAAATGACCCCTTATGTTTTCTTTGTCTTTCACTTCCTTTGTAGTCCCAGTTCTTTGGCCCCTAGCATAAAAATGACTTGAGGGAGCAGTCTACTGATGTCTTGCCAGGATCCCAAGGATGGGGTGGATGGTCTGGACCGCTCAGCTCTGGGGGCTTCTGCAACTTTCTTCTCATTCAGTGATGTCTTCAGGGCCTGCGGGGGTTGCCAAGATACAGCTTTCCATGACACTTTGCACTTGTGTTCCTGTAATTTGCATCTTCTTTTGTGGCTCTTATTTTCTGCTGTCATGTCAGACTGTGACATTGTTCCCCTGCTTCTAGGAGAAAACATGTTGGGAAAGGGGAGAGAAGGCTTCTACTATGCAGCGGTTGACCTTCCTTCCTGTTCTGTGATTGTAATTTGGGGGAAAACCTCAGGTTGCCAGTGGAAGCCAGGTAAACAGGAGTTCAGTTATGAGTATAATCAAGTCAGATGAAGAGATAGGGAGGGTCAATGGCAGTAAAGTGAATGGACTTTTTCTTCTGCCTAACTTTTTTAGTTACTTAGTTTCCTGGGTATGGTAGCCAAGGATGTTCAATTACTTTAGGAGTGAGACTACATCTATCTCAAACACTGAATCATTTTCCTGCATGATTTTCTCTATGCCCAATCATCATGGCAAAAAAAAAATGTCAGTGCCGGCTCCCAGGAGTAGAATTTGAAGAGGGCGAGATAATACTAAGGCAGCAGGAACTGAGGTCAGTGGAGCAGAGGTGATCATGAGGGGAGAGGAAAAGAAAGGCATTCTCTCTAAAGACTGTAGTAGACCGAGTTCTTGTGACCCTTCCCCAGGCCTTTTAGCCAGCCAAGATCACAAATGTGTATGGCAAGTACAGGTTGACCTGGGGATCCAAACCAGAGCTTCCCATATCACACAGTGGTGCCCTCTAGCCTGTACCAGTATAGCTGAGCCAGAGAACCTACCTTTTATACAGACATTTCAGGTATTGCTATTGTAGTTACCTTGTCTCAGAAGTTTTAAGAAAATTAGCCCACATCCAGGGCCTTCCCATGGGGCTATTTCTCGGATCTACGGTTTTTGTCATAGGGTTTTGAAACAAACTTAATTGTTTTTAGTAGTTAGGGCTATGGATATGCTAATAACCTTTGACAGAAGGCTAAGAAGGGGCTGAAAACTCAACCCTTTTTAGTGGACAGCTCTGATGGTATTAGCAAAAAGAAAAGGGCTTCCCCCCCTAATTGTGCATTGTCCACTTGTCAAGCGCTACACTTGGGTTGTATCCAATCAGAGTAATATCTTTTTCTTACTTATACAAAGCCAATGTGCATGTAGCTGAGATGGACTGGAATGAGTCTGAACTCAAAGTAGATACTTTGTCCATCTGTCCGTCTGCATGCCTGCCTTCCTTCCTTCCTTCCTTCTTTCTTCTCTCTCTCTCTCTCTTTCTTTCAGGGTCCTTCTTTATTCCAGGTGGCTTACAGTTAGGACAGTTAGGAATGGGAGGCCATCACTGTATCATACATTATTAGAACCAAGACACTTGTGCCTTCTGGCCTTTGCCAGTGGGTGTATCTCTTTATCTGTGTGAATAGCAATGGACATTCCTTTGTGGAATGTTGGCTTCTATGTTGTTGATTTAATCAGTAAAATGAGGGGGTTTTTGCTGGGAGGAGTTGGTCTACCCCCTCAGAGCAAAACAGGAAGTTTTTCAATACTGCCAGATCATGGGGCTTTGAGTTTGCAGGAGACAAGGACTTCAAAGTGACCTTCTACTGAATATAAAAATCAGGGTTTTTCTGTACGAATGTGTCCATCCTGAAGCCCAGTGTCTGAGACAGTATTTCCAGAGATGGATTTGGAGGGTTCCCATGGGCTACTGTTACCTCTTCACATTGTTTGGTCTTTTATGTCACTTCTCTGTACTCAGGTAGAATCATGTAAGGCCCTCGTTTGTATTAGCCTACCACATTTTGTGTGACTCCTGCATTCTGAGCAGTGACCAGTGGATTCAGTTTGTAATGGTGTGGTGGTTAAGGTGCCGGACACTCCCACATGGCCAACCATAGTTTGAGTCCTGGACCTGGTGGCTTGCTTTCTCAACCCCCCACCCACCCTGTGCATGGTCAAAACTAAAAAAATAAAAAATAAATGAATAAGCAAATAAAATTTTTTTTAAAAAAAGGATCTGAGCCCATTCTGGTGGAACAGAACTAGCTTCAGAATGAGCTCTCCTGCGACACTTGCCTCCAGAATTGAACAGGATATTCTGCAAATCAGAAATGCCTTGAGGCAGTTAGTCTCCCTAGGCTTGTTACTTGAAGTTCACTGCCACATCCGCCCACTACTACCTACTTAAAAACATACAATGAACAATCCAGAAATAACAGATTGAGTGAAAGTGCCCTTCCTTCTCACTTGTCCGGCATGGCATGAATCCGACCAGTGCCTACTGCTCTTTATGGAGACCGAGCTTGGGCCACAGCCTGCCTTAAGTACAGATGACCTCCTCAGTGATGGGTTGATGTGCATTTCATTTACTTAGAAAACACCAAAAAGATATCCCAGGCAATCTGAACCAAAAGAAATTTGGTATAGCTGATAAAGGCAGATACAGTAGACTTTAAGTCAAAAAGCAATAAACTAAAATAAATGACAAGGGGAGTAATTCACAAAGATATGCCCTAACTATCTGCATGTAAGATATAGCCTTGAAATATGTAAAGCAAAATTTGACAACTTACAAGAAGAAAATTAAAATGCATAATGATCATGGCACGAAACAAAACTACGAAGGACAGAAAATATGAACAACACAATTAACAAATCATCTGCTACATCTTCCCACATTGCAGGAATCTACTAATGGACTATAAATCAACCTTCGTAATCACCACTAAAAAAATAAATAAAACTGAGTAGAATCAAAAGTATGGAGTGTACTCCATATGACAAAAATAAACATTACTTTGGTGGGGACCAGCAGTTAGTGTAATGGCTATGTCACTGGACTCCCACATAGTCGACCGCGGTTCGCGTCCCGGACCTGGCGCCTTAAACTCACGCCAGGCTCGTGTGCGTGCGTGCCCAAGATCCCGAGAGGACAATGGAGGAGAAGGGATTGCGGCGTGGCCATCCCCCCTGGGGGATGATTTCTCACTTTCTGTCTCTCTGTCTCTCTCTGTCTGTCTGGCGAGCGCACACACCCTATAGTGAAAACCTCTCCAAAAAATAAATAAATAAATAAATAAACATTACTTTGCAGAATCTTCATTTATATATTAAGGAATGATGTAAAATGTACTTTTTGATGTGGGTTACCTTAAAAAGTTTGTAAGACTTCAAAAAAGAAAACACATACTGAATTCCTCCTATGTTCTGTGTAGTGGCTTAGGTAGAAGGGCTAATTCTAGAACAATAAGGTTGAAGGGGCCAGCTTGCTGGCTCAGTGGCGATGTGTTACTCACGCAAAGCTGGATCCATGTGGAAGATTATGGGTTTGGTTCCCTGGTTGGTGTGTAAATGCCAGGCACATGCATCCATTATCTATGCTGGCTGGGAAGGAAGGTTGGGGAGGAGGGCAGGACAATTGTGGCATGAGACTCAGTGGAGTGTGCTTTTCTCTCCCTCTCTCTGACTCTCACGGAAAAGATTAAATAACCTGGGACCAGCAGTTAGTATAATGGCTATGTTGCTGGACTCCCATGTAGTCAAACGTAGTTCAAGTCCTGGACCTGGTGGCTTAAACTCACGCCGGGCATGTGTGTGTGTCTGCACAAGATCCCGAGAGGAGAATGATGGAGCTGGGATTATGGTGTGGCCATCCCCCCTGGAGGGTGATTTCTTGCTTTCTTTTTCTCTGTCTCTGTGTTTCTGGCAAGTGCATGTGCCCTATAGCAAAAACCTCTCCCAAAAAAGAAAAGATTAAATAACTTTTAAAAAAAGGTCAAGGGAAATCTATTCATAAGCACATAAGAGCTAGGGTGAGCATTTTAAGCATCCCTGGGAACTGGAACTAGTTACTGAATGCTTGGGGTTGGTCAGGAAGGTGACATCTCAAGTGATTCCTAGCCAGTTCCTAGGCTTAGGATGTCTGCTCCATTTCCCAGGAAAACAAGGTAGTCTTTTTCTTAAAAGAGTAAGGGCTGGGGACCAGCAGATGGTGTAATGGTTACATGGCTGGACTCCCACATAGTCACTGCAGTTTGAGTCCCAGACCTGGCAACATAAAACTCAAGCAGGGTACATGTGCCTGCATGCCCAAAATCCCGAGAGGAGGATGAAAGAGAAAGGGTTGCGGTGTGGCCATCCCCCCTGGAGGGTGATTTCTTGCTTTCTTTTTCTCTGTCTCTGTGTTTCTGGCAAGTGCATGTGCCCTATAGCAAAAAATCTCTCCAAAAAAAAAGGTAAGTGCTGGGGCCAGTGGTGTCTTAGTTAAGGTGCTGGGTTTTCACATGACCGACTGTGGTTTGAATCCTGGACCTAGTGACACTTGCTTTCTCACCTTCTCTCTCACTCTCACTCTCTTGTGAGTGCATGTGCCTTATAGAAAATCCAATAATAGTAATAATAAATAAAATTAATTCCTTTAAAGTGTGAGTGTACATTTATTGACAAAGAGATTATATGTGTTGCGTGTTGGTAAGTATCAACATTAGAAATAAATTCTAGAATGCAGTTTTACCTTTAAGGGACCAGATCTATAAGGAGTGCTCTTGAGAGTAATTGTTAAATATTTCTTTAACTGGCAAGTAATCATAATCACATTTTGGGAGGAGAGGGGTATGATTAAGAAAACAAAAATATCTAGGCTTAAGTCTTAATATCAATCATGTTGAATTAGGTGGAAAGTAGTCTGATACTTAACAGCTCTTTATCATGTACATACTATTCCTCTTTTTCCCTAGGTTTACCTATACCCCTAATAATCATTTTCATTGTCAAAAATGATTAAACAATTGATTTTTTATATTAGATGATAAGAATCCATGCACTTTCTGTTTTGTAAGTGAGTTTTTTTTTTTTTTTTTGTAGTTGTTGTTGTAGATGTAGCTTGAGGTCTAAAGTGAGTTTGTTTACATTCATTCCAATTTGATTCCACACACCAGTTCCCTCTATCTCTCTTATAATCAGAACCCCAGGCTACGTTTTGTTTTTCTGTGGTATTATCAGATGGTTCTTGATGAGTTACATACAAGGTCTGCTTTTCTTCAGTGAGGTCTCTGACCTCTAAATATTTCAACAAGCCAGGTTTTCCCAGGTAAAGTAGTTTGTCCAGGTCAGTGCTGAAACATAAGTACATTTTACCAAGTGGCCATTTCTCCACCTCACCCTGCCCTTTGCTTTTTTTCCCTACCTAGTGTACTGTAACTCTCCTCCAACAACCCCAGACAGAGGCTCTACAACTTATTATTTTGTTGGAGGCTGAAGGACGTAACTCAGCCAGTTTGGGCATGACATAAACCAGGTATTTGGGAGGGTCATTGATTTGTAGCTACCTTGGGAGATGTGATGTTTCTGGCCTGGGCCCAAGTAGCCAATGTTTTGTGTGTATTATTTATCCAGACAAGCCAGCTGTAGTGGCTATAAGTTAATGCATGTAACAAATTGTATAAAACCTTTGTGGTGGTAACCATTCTTTGTGTTTAACTTGAGAGTTTTTTCTGTGTGCATGGTCTCTCACATGGAGTGCACAGGTGACAGTAGAGCAGCTCTGATTAAGTTTTCTCTGTGTGTGAAGTCGTGTTAATATGAGGTGAATGGTGACAGATGACAAGTCAGTTTAGGTCATTGTCCTTAATATAAGCCAATATTATGTTGAACTATATGAAATGTGACCATTTAAAAACTTACTGATTTATTTCTTCCATCAGAGAGAGAGGCACACAATTACCCCCAACAGATTTCTCAAACTAGCATCTATTTCGAGCCTCAGCCAGCTAGGTTCATGGGCCTGCATAGGGTGTCAGGTGTGTGCAGGGCAGCTCAGGATGCAAATATGGGACCTTCCCATGTGGGCTCAGCATCAAAGAGTGCTGCATTACTACTGCACTGCCAGCTGGCATGTAATGTGACCATTTTTGATCTAGAAAAATGTCTACTTCTCATGTGTAATCTGATAAACAATTTAAAATATGGATCATCAGGTAAGGAAGGGATATCTTTGAAACCAAATAGCAGTAAGGCACATAGGCAAGAGATAGTCTGCAGTGAGCTTTTATCTGGCTCACAGTGCTTTTAAAAATTAATTGCCAACCTTATCATGAGGAGACCTCACAAGAAATTCTCAATTTTCAACTTCTCTGCACAGCTCAGACCATCGTTCCCTGCTAGGTCAGTGAGCTCACAAGTTGACAGTTGGCTGCAGCAGATTGTAGAGCTCACATGTGTGATCATTTGCCCAAGGCCTTCCGCTAGCCAGCTTCAGGCCCTCATGTGACTGACTGGCCTCGTGAGCTTGGAGGGTGGACATATGATATAAATAGAGCACTTAGAGTAAGCTGGCAAAGAGACGAGTAGAATTAAGCTGAACCGAAGCCATTTATTCTGTTTACTATGTACCATCAGCCAGCACCTCCAAAAAGAAAGCCTGTATCACTCAGGACTGTCTTCACTGGCGAAGGACAGGTAAGCCTAAGTAAGAAGTCCTCTCACGTGCTAAGAGACCATCACATCCTTATTAAAGTTTTGGCTTGGTGCTCCTCATTTAAGTAAGATGTGATGGTAGCACTTCCTTCCAGTGACTGTAATTAATGACAGAAGCTAATGGAATGCCTTCTCCAACTTCTTTTTAAAATCCTGCCATTTATGGGAAGGGGTTGCAGGACAATTAACTGCATCTTAACTTTATAATAAAAAAATTATTGTGGAGTAATATATATATATTTTAAAGTATTAGGTGGTTATTACTACATCATTCATATTGGAGGAAAAATCAGAAACAAGAAGAATCCTCATCAACAGCAAAATTGCCTAATACACTATGGTATATCAATATCATGAAATATTATGTAGCATTAAAATAACAAATTAACAGCATACCAGTTGGCCTGGAGGGATTTCCCTGAGGAACAATACTTACTGAGATTTAATTCATATTTTACTATGTGCCAGGCACAATTTCCATTTATTAATTCACTTGATTCTCATAACCACCCCATGATCTAGGTACTATTATTGCCTTCTTACAAATGGAGAAGTTAAGTAACTCTTAGAACAATTAGTTAGCATGTGGCAGGGCTAGGATATGAACCCTTGCAATCTGGATGGACAAAGGTGTTTTAAATAATTTTTTAAGGTTAGATATCAAAGTATATTGCATATGAGACATTTTCCTATAGAATTTTAATTCATAGATGCTCCTGAATTCTCTGGGTTATCTTTTATATTTTAGACTCTTATACTCTTCATGCATTATCAATCTTAGAAATCATTTAGCCCTTTGGTTCCAAATTTAGCTCACCTTCCCTTCCTTTTAAACTGACCGAATCTTCCTAGTGCTAAGGAAAATGAAACTTAGTACTGACCTCAAGCGACTTCGCCCTCTTTTCCCTTGGCTGCCATGTATGGTAGTTATATATAGATATACATGTATACATGTATATATATATGTATATCTATATACATCTAGATATAGTTTACTTTCTTTATATTAGATATAGAGGAAGGAGTCCCAAAGAGAGAGACTAGCATTTATTGAGTTAATGTTTTCTAAAGATGTGAGAAAATTATGTTATGAAGCCTTGTAGGTAGACTTTATTATGCTTATTAAGGAAACCAAGGTTTAGATAGAATTAGGCCCAAGGGCATAGAATCTGTGTCTTGTTTGGGTAGAAACCCTGTCTAACCTTTCTATAGGTATTACTAGTCAAAGACTTGGAAACTGCAATGGCTTACCTGAGGCCTTGCACTTGGATCTTGCCTCTTGCTGGTGACTTAACTAGGAAGTTTCAGAGAACTTCTAATTAGTATGATATTATTTATCATAGGTGTTAGTGGGAGAGTCACAAAACAGATATTGCAAGGCTTTCGTATTATCTGCTTGGACTGCCATAACCAAATGCCATACATTGGGTTTTAAACACAGACTGTGAGAAAGTTCTGGGGGCTGGGAAGTTGAGATCAGGGTGTTAGCCGATTTATTTCTTGGTGAGGTCTCTTTTCCTTGTTTGCATACAGGTACCTTCTTGCCTCTTCAAAGGGTGGTGAGAAAACATAGGCCCTTTGGTTGTCTCTCCTTACGAGGATACTAATCCTATTGGATCAGGATTTCACTCTAATGATTCCATTTAACCTTAATCGCCTCTGTAAAGGCCTCCTCTCCCATTATGGTCTCACAATCAGGACTGAGTCTTGAACATTTACATGGTAGTGGGACACAGACATTCAGTCTACAATAATATTCCAATCATCCCTCTTAAGCTTTATGTAGGAAAGGATCCTGTGGAAGGATTTATTCCACTTGAAACAGGAGCAGTCACCTTTGGACCTTCATTATGTAGCAGCTGCCTGTGTGCTACATGGTAGAGGTTTAATTACTGTTTATTAATGAGTTAATATAAGGAAATATCTTTTTGCTGCCATCCCCCCCTTTTTTTAGAGAGAGAGAGAGATTTGTCTCTCTCTGGAGGGACAGAGAGAGACAGAGGTGAGAAATCACCCCCTAGGGTGGTTGGTCACACCACAATCACTTCTCCTCCATTCTTCTCTTGGGATTTTGGGCGCACATGCACACATACCTGGCATGAGTTTCAAGCCTCCAGGTCTGGGACTTGAACTGTGGTTGACTATGTGGGAGTCCAGTGACATTACCATTACACCATGTGCTGGTCCCTTTTGTTCCTTTTTTTTGTGCCTGAAGTCTCCTTGTGGTTGTTAAACATATTTTTTCACTTTGGTGGTCAGTTAATGACATTTCACATTGGTGGTCAGGTAATGACATTTTAAAAGGGTTTTACTTTGGAGGACTCTGGGTATATCACTTCATGCAGCAGAAGAAATACATGCATAAATTAATTAAGCGTAAAGGACCAGGAACCATATAATGGAGAGACAAAGAGAAGAAATCACAGAAAACCTGGGCTATGATTAAACATAAAATTGCTGTCATTAAACATAAAATTTAGCTGTGAGATTTCTGTCAAGACAAAGAAAGAAAATATGCAATGTATTTCTTAATCATTAAGTTATTTTGGAAGATAGCATTTTTACTCTAGCCCTAAATACAAACAAAAATTTATTGTGCGTCGTAGGAGTAGAACCATCCTGTTCAGACTGAAAGTAGTAGTGATTTTTATACAGGAAACACAGAAGTTCTTCACATTTATTTCTAACAAACTTTAGTGAAATCCAAAGTTGTGATACTAAATTACATGTCCACTTATTTGGGAAACCAAAAGTGTAAAATGCAGCTCTGCTGTCCTCTGGCGATCTATCTTACTAACAGCGACAGTATAAAGGGGAAAATGAGAAGAGGTGTCAACCCAAAGGAAAGTCTGTATCTTGTTAGTGAGCTCGAGGAATCTCTTGCCTCTGGTCGCCATTGACATAATTACTACCTAAAACTTCTAAGTAGCTGTTCTTAGTCTGGAATTGCTTAGCAAAGTGAGTTGAGATAGAGTGACTTATAGCAGTACACTGAAAGATTTTATGTGCTCTCTTAGCTTGTGCATATAGGCCATAATCCTATAGAATGATTTATTTCACTTGAGTCAGGAATAAAATAGAAATTCCTAAACTGTTAAGAGCCTCTTATTCCCAAAACACTGTATGACACTTTATTGGAAGTATGTTACCAAATGTTAATGAGTTATAAGTAGATATATTATTCAAAATAAATACAAAGTGTTTAGCATATTAATTTATTTTATTTTATTTTATTTCATGTTGCTAATACTTACCTGATTCCTGATTTACAAGCCCCACATTTTTCCTCCTAAAGGAATCAGCAAAGTGTAAAAAAGTCCTTAAAGCAAGACTGTCTTCCTATGTTTCCTAAATGTCCTTTAGAATTATGCAGTTAGGTCACCTCCTCCTGTCCTTTTGAAGCAAGGATTTACTCTAATCCTGGGAATCCTCCTCTAGTACAGCAGGTTTCAAACTTTTGATCATGACTAGAAGGAAGCATGTTCTAATTTATCTAGGCTATAACCAAAACAAAAGTTTCATAGGGCAGTTCTTACCCTTCATATATATGATGTGTCCTGATGCTTTTCTTCAAAAAACATTGGCCTCTACCTAGTAAATTGATTTTATAACCAATTGATCCTGACCAGTAATTTGAAAAAAAAAAAAATCTGATGTAGAGAATGGTGAACAAGGAGTAAGGATGACTGGGCTTCTAATACTATGTATTTCAAATTACTGTAGGAAAAACAATTCCTTATTCTCTAGGAGATCCTGTTTCCCTATACATTAAGTTCATTTCATGCAGTTCTGGGAACAGAGAGTCAGGGACCTCTGACAGGGTCCAGCCATATTGTGAGCCTCCCTTCAGCTGGCTAGGATCATAGGCATGCCCTTTGTGTCTAGGCTGTCCTGGGATCTGAACCCTGGGCCTTGCCACATGGCTCAAGTCTTGCAGAGCAGTGCACTACCACCTGTAACACTGTGTCTGAGCCCCCTCTACCTCTCACTTGGTTCTCGCTCTCCCCTTTAGTTAAAAGAAATCTTTGGATTCAGAGCAGAATTTCCTCGATTGTTCAATCAGTGATTAGACCCGTTCATGCCGTGACAGAGATCTGAAATCGTGAAGCTTCGTATATATTCTGTCTATAGACAAGCAGCCAATTAGTCTTTAGTCGACTGTTGCTGTGAAGAAGTGGCACTGTGGCAGTTCTCTAGCTGTAAAGCCCTACTGAAAGACTCTATCCTCCTTTGTGGAGTTTGTGTATGTGTCTATATTCTTGTGTGTGTCTGTGGAAGTCTGGAGACTTTTGTAGTGGAGGACTTAACTGATTATGAAAGGTAACCTTGTGTTAAATTTTCTTTTCTTTTCTTTTTTTTTTTTGGTCCTTCCTGGGGATTTGTTTTCTTCTTCATTGTTCTATTCCCCTGATTGAGAATGTTCTGTAATGTGGACTCAGGATGGAGGAATGGAATTGGGGGAGATTTACAGCAGGTAGATTTGAGGATGGCTTCCCACCAGCAGCTGGTTAAAAATGTTTATTGATTTATCTGCTGGGTATCAGGCTCAGTGTAGACCAGCTACTTAGCACTTTCCCTGTGGCCCTCTTCAGTGACCATCTCTTGTTCTGAAGACTGGAAAATACACTTTACTATCAGCAGGGCTCTTTGTAGTCTTTGGCTCTGGCGTCTGGAGCATTCTTATATTTGGAACCCAGCGTGCTGTGATCGACAGGTCCAGTGAGGTCAGTCTGCCAGGCCTCAGAGTAGCCAGCTGATGGAGTGAGCAGTGAGGTTAGGGAATGAGGACCCTTTTAGGCCCCTTTTTTCAATAGCACACTCTTCCTAAACTGATCTAGAGAGTGAGGCTTACTCGAACCTTCCCTCTAGACTCTTTTATTGAACAATATAGGACTGAAGAAAATGTTTCTTAATTAAGACCAAAACAAGTGAGGAAGGGAAGGGTATGCTCTGGCTTGTGGGAGGAAGAAAAAAAGCACAAATCTTCAAGTCTGGTAGGCTTGACTCAGATCTTGGCTTAGGAACTTAATAGCTGTGTGACCTTGGGCAAGTTTTTTGAGTCCCAGTTTTCTTATGTGTAAAATGAGGGCCATGGCAAAAATGTACAGGCTCGTAAGGAAAATTATAGGGTCAAAGTGTCTACCAGTGTTGGCATGTATGGATTTTCTTCCCTGGAGAATACAGATTGGGATTCCCTGGAATGAGAGCCACGAAGTTAGAGAACTAGGTTTAGTACATTACAGTGATCTTCTGCGGTCACCAAATGAAGGACAGAGCTGATGATGAGGCTGTAAATCAGAAGAGAGGGCAGAGCTCCAGTCCTGTGGAATCCCATTTTGACACAACCTTAGGGTAGGAAACCCATGATTTGCACTGGAAATGCCATGGGTATTTTTTGTTGTTTGTTTAAAAAATTTTTTTTATATCACATGTGTTAGGAAAGCTGACACTGATCTTTCTTCCTTACTGCCGAAATTGTCCCTACTTCTCTTTATAATGCTATTTGACAAGTCATTTGACAAGTATTACCTAAAGAAAAACCATAGGGAGAAAGTTAGATCGTCACAGCTGACCCCCTTTTATACAGTCATGACCATAGGTGATTGCTCTCATTTGCTGTCTTGCAGTAGGTGGAGGGTTTATGTAAATAAAATGACATTTTGAGTGTTTGCAAAGTTGAGAGGCCTTAATGTGGGGATACTTTTATTCCTATGGAATATAGATAAAACTGATTAGGAGCTCTTTGTGCTCTGCCACAAATCATTCCACATCTACAATTTGCTGTTATAAAATATGGATAATGACATGACTGTCTCTTAGGAGTTTGAATGCATTAGCTAATGATCATGCAACCTTAGAAATAGGAAATTCACATGGATGCCAAGAAGGTTTTTAATTACATATTTGCATCATTTTGCTTGGCCTCCTTGAAAGTTGTGCTTTCAACGTGAGAATACTAGGGCTGATTCCTGTTTTTCTAATTGTGGACCAAGCTCTGAAAAAATAAGCTCAAAGAGTACTTAGGATAAATAAGCTCAAAGAGTACTCAGGACAAATAAGTTGTCATAGCATCTTGTGGAAGCCCTGAAGTAGCTCAGGCTGAAGTGGTTTAGTTTAGGGTGAAGTCAAGAGCCTGAGTTATTTTAAAGGCACTGAAGTTAGAAAATATCAGGACCTGAGAATGGTAATGGTTTCCATGCAGGATTGTGTGTAGATGTCTATGTCTCTTGACCTTCTGTCCTTGGATATACATTGTCTAGAAAAGTCCAGTTTTTTTTTTTTTTTCTTCAGGATTTAAGAAACTCTTTAAAAAATCACATCAAAAGGTAATGCTTTGACTATGTCAAGTAGGAGACTTTTTTTTAAAAAAAGAATGATTTTATTTAACTTTATTTTATTTAATTTTTGACCAGAGAGGACAGAGAGAGAGAAAGAGAGAAAGTGAGAAAGCTAGCCACCAGGTCCAGGACTCAGCCATGTGGGGATCCAGCGCCCTTAACCATCACACCATCTGCTGGCCCTAGTAAGAGAATTTTTTTAAAAAATATTTATTTAGGAAAGGGAACATGAATAGTTATCATTGTGCCATTTAATAGCTGACATTGTTTTTATTTCCCTTCAGGCAGTGGAGCTACTGCTGTGGTTCAGGCTGCCCTATGCAAACCTAGGCAAGAACGTGTAGCAATAAAGCGGATCAACTTGGAAAAATGCCAGACCAGTATGGATGAACTATTGGTAAGTAAAAGTGGAGGAGATACCTGCTGGTTGCTTTTCCTAACCTATGGGTATGCAGAGATGGGTGTGAGGAAAGAAAGGGTTGGTGGGTTGGTGTTGTCTCCTATTTTGACACATGCATTTCTTAGAGAGTAGCCCACACCATTTCTTGCCCCTCTGATCATAATAGTGTTCCTTATTGTTGTATAAGTTACTTCTTACTTTGCTTTGAAGAGCAGTATCTTGTTTTAGCTGCACAATCTTCCAGTTGGAATTGCATCAGTGTTGATACTCCATTTTATTTGTCAAGGGGCATACTTTCTAGGATGACCCAAAGTCATGTGATCAGTGATCCCAGAGGTGGACCTCTGGCCTTTGATATAGAATGAGTGACACAGATAGAAAATACTTCCCAAATCATATGCGGATTACTCTGGTTTTCATAAATACAAAAAACACACATTTGAGATTTTTTAAGAAATTGCAGGGTAGCGTGCATTTGGCTAATGAGAGGAGTTTGTTGTTCTTACATGGCAACTTGCACGTATTGTAAATGCAGTATATTGGTAAAGCTTGTCCATGTGGATATGACTATAGTAGCATTGCTTAGTTGGAGGGACATTTACATTTGGCTTAACTGACTCATTATTAAATGAACAGCTTGGCAAATGGTTATTAGTTGCCCGGCAAACTGCGAAGAGTTTGAGAGTTTAATCTCATAAATATAGTTGTCGTTCTGCCTGCCAATTTTCTTCTTCTTCTTTTTTTTTTTTCTTTTGACCATTTATTTGAGGATAATAGAAAACTGCATGGAGGAGTTAACTGATTGGTTATCCTAACACTAATCCCACTACAAATATTAGTCCAATAGCTCCATACAAGCTACAAAGTATAATGACAGTTGGCTCCAAATGAAGAAGCCTTTTGTTATGTTCTACATTGGGAATGGAATGTCATTAACAAGAGCTTTTTGTCTTTACTCAGAATATAGCTTTTATTTCAGGCTTAATTACAGTACACTCTAGTATAAATTAAGTACAAGGATAAAGCTGTACTTTTCCAGATCTGTTTGGTGTTACATTTTAAATTAGGCTACACAATGCATAGATTTCCTTGGGATTGAAGCAACAAATTGCTGGCTACAACTCAGATTAAAACAACGACTTCCATGATTTATTATTAATATCTAAAATTTGCTTATATTTAAGGTCTTTACAAACCCTCCTTAAAATTTTGCCTATGCTTTGCTCTTGCTGAAATTACTATTGTATACAACTTGTCTGTTGCTTGCTGTTGTGGCCAGTAAAATTGTATGTTTGTCATTCAATGAGTTTTCAAGGTCACTTTCAATGAGTGGAAAAAACTTTGCACACACTCTGGGGAGAGTTGGGTCTTGCTTCTGTAGCTAACTTTTTTTTTTTTTAACTTTAGTTGAGTTACCTTATAGCTTTGGGCTATTTAAAGAGAGTTGAATTGGAAGACCTCTCAGATCCCTTTAGGAATCCACACATTTTGTGGTTATACATAAATGTTCATTAACTTTTTTTAAAAAAATTTTGAATATTCATTTAAACTTAGTACTGTTTGGAAACATCACTCAAGATTTTCCCCATAATTCTTGTGTTTGATTGTGGCATTCTGTTAGAGATCTTGTTGTCACCAGAATATTCATACAGACCATGTGTAAGACTTACATGTCCTCATCCCTGACAGTTCTGGAACCAGCTCTCTGGGTCAATGCTGTGGTCTCTGGACTCTCAGTTGGCCCAGAGCCTTCATATTTTTCCTTTGCTGGTTTTTCATCAGCAAACGGTAGCTGTGTAAGAGTGTAAGTGTAGGTCAGCAGGGAGACCATCATTTTGTAGAGTACAGTGTATGTGCATAATTTTCTTTTAATTTAAAAGGGTATATTTATTTATTGCCTTAATTTTTTCTAACCTTGAACCTTTGACATTTTGGCATCTTGATACATTTAGAGAGGAGAGGAATGCTGTGGCTCTTTAGGATGTACTTATTCCTAGGTTCTTTCCAAACAAGAAGTAGAACGTATAGTACAGGCTGCCTAATGTCATTAGGCTTTTGTGGCCTAGGTACTGGCACATGAGATTGTGTGGAGCAAAGTTTCTGTCATTCTTTCAACTTCTAATCCTGCTGTTGCCCGCAGTTTTATTATTTCCGTGGGTCCACATTTCAGCAGTGTTTGGACATCCAGTATCCTAATAATCCTTTAATTCCATGAGTGCATATTATATACAGGTCAGTGCGCTGTATCATCTCAGAGATTATGCCATGTGTTAACTGGAAGCCATTGTTCTTAGAAGAAACAATGGCCACTGGGATCTTTATTTTGTGAGAGTGTTATGTCATAGAAGTCACAATTATCGACTATTTGCTTGTCATTAGGACATCTGCTTCCCTCTCACTCTTTGCCCTGTCCCCCTCCCACAGTCCCTGCCATGTTCCCATCACCCTGGTCCCATAGAAAGTTGGGATTCACACGCAGAGGTCAGGTGTGATGGTATGTAACAGTTTTGGATAGCTGGTCCTGTACTCTGCTTCTTTATGTAATGGAGGCTATTAGATATTAGATTTTCCTGTGATCATGGATTTGGTTCCAGTATTTTTTTTTTTGGTTCCAATTTTCCTGATGAAGGACTTGAGAGGTCATGATTACTGAAGCAGAGTGTTAGTTACAGTGCCAGCTTCACTGAGAATGAAGGGAAGAAAAGAAATGTTAAATGAGATCATAGGTGTTAAGTAATTGGTGATTTTAACGTATACTGTTGAAATGAGTCCTGTAATATTCCTCAAAGATAAGTTAGTTACAGATCTAATATGCACATGCTTGTTTATTTGATAAACTGCTGCTGAGTTTCTATTGTATATTGTGTTTAAGTCCATAAAGAGATGAGTTTTGGGTATGTATGTGGTAGTACAGGGCTGTATGCTCATTAAAGTGCATTTTAGGAGGCCAGCAGGTGGTGTAGTGGTTAAGGGGCTGGACTCCCACATGGCTGACTGCACTTTGAGTTCCAGACTCAGTGACTTGAAACTCATAATGGCCATGTGTGCATGCATGCCCAAAATCCCAAGAAGAGAATGGAAAGAGGATTGCAGTTTGACCAGGCTCTCCGGCAGGTGATTTCTCATTTATTCTCTGTCGGCGTCCGCCCCCAGGCTTAGCGCTATTATGGAAGAAGCAGAAAAGATGAGACAAAAAGATAGAGTGGAAATGGACACAGGCAGCCTGAGCCTAGGTAGCCCAAGCAACCTGTGCCGCCCAGATGAACTGGATG
>NW_006159883.1:1656499-1686386 GCF_000334495.1 Tupaia belangeri chinensis
TAAGGAGTGCACCACCACACCCAGAATAGGCTAAAGAACCTTTCAGATGCAGAGCAGGGATTGGACTTTACTAATTCCAGCCAAGATGTTTCTTGAAGTCCATCAGATGTGCCCCTAGTAATTTCCACCCTTGCTCTGTCTGCCACCAAGGTTAAGGAAAGACAAGTTACAAAGATCTGCCAAACCCCAAAAAAGCATGAGGTGTTTGCTCACCGCATGTCCCCACACCTCAGACTCTCTCTCTTAAACGTGTCCCCACAATTCTCTTTCTGTCTCTCTGGTGAGCACACGCACCCTATTGCAAAAAATCTCTAAAAAATGCATTTTAGCTAAATAGTGATTATATCATAATACTTGGGAATAAACATTTTCCTTGGCATGAAATGAATAGCATTTAATTAAGCTAAGGCCTTTTCTGTGCATTCCTTTGAATTTTCATATGTTTTGGAGTTTGGTCTTTAACTGTGTCTTAATCTCTCTAGGTATAATGATCTCCATGGTTTATTTTCCAGGAGCCATCAGAGTGTTACTAGTTAATCTTACATTCCTAACCATCCCAACACAGAAGCTTTAATAAATTCTGAGCTTTGTTAATCCTGCATTTGTTGTTAACCCCACATTTTTCAATCTCATAGTGGTGTAAATGACTAATTATAATTAGCTTAACACACTGGGAAATAGTTATAGTTTTAGACTAGAACTTGTTACCTTCATAATTATGAAACCACCCTTGATGTGAGGCCTGAAGTAGGTGATAGGAAAACAAAGAGAGTTCTGTTCCTTGTGGAGCCCAGAGTCTTAGAAATGAGTCTCTCTCTCTCTCTTTTTAATTTGCCAGAGGGTGAGTGCCCTTGCAGAGAGAGACAGAGCAAGAGGGGGAAAGTGAGAAAGCACCTTCCATGGAAGACAATATGCCACAAAACCTTCTCCATTTCTTTCTCCTTTCAGGATTTTGGGCACATGTGCACATGTGCCCGGCATGATTTTCAAGAGCGTCCAGGACTCAGACTGTGCCATTAGCCAGCCATATAGGATATAGTGCCCTAACCACCATGCCACCGGCTGTCCCTTAAATGAGTTTCTTCATTTTTGTTTTGGGTTGAGAGATTTTTGAGCTGGGGATATCTTTCTGCACCTTTCCCCTTTGTTTGCCTAGAAATCATTTAGCAGATTGGTCAATAGTTTAATATTTTCTAATATATATTCGACGTGGGAGATTTTTGCCTTCCAATAGGAATTTAAGACTTGCTAAATGGGTCTGACCCACTGTCTTGTAGACTAATACATTCTATGTGAAGATGTCCATGGGTTTTGGGAAGAGCTGGGGTCTCTGATTTGTGGTCAACCTCAAAGGTGAGGGATGGTGCCCTACGACCCTACTTGACTTTTCTTACAGCCCTTTATAGGAGTAAAGAATTAATCTACCTTTTTGAAGTCATCTGTCTTTTTGGCTTCAATCACTAGGTGACTATAATGAATTCCATATCTATGACATAATCCTTTCTTTAATGTACCCTAAATCCCAGTTTTTTTTAAACTTCAGGGTCCTCTCCTTTATTTTATTCAGGGATTGGTGATCATTTTCATTTAGACAATACATGATGCTATGGTTTTTAAACTTTAATCATTTTCCTCTCGAAGTTGATTTCCCTCACACTCAAGTTCTCATATTTTTAGTTTGTCTTTGTTATGTCATCACTCATTTCTCATCCCTATACCTGCCTCAATGCTATAAAACTTACAGTTTAATTCTTAGGGGCAGGAGAACTTGCTCTCCTCCTAGGCAAAGTACTGTTTCCATAAAGAGAAAAGGAAAATATAGTTAAATGATTGATTACACTGTGAAATTATCTAACAATCATTAAAATATTTTAGCTTGTGATGGATAATAAATATGAACAAAGTTGTTGAAAACAAAAACAAAAACAAAAACAAAACAAAGCCTGCTAAAATGATTTGCACATGGTGGTAGAGGGAGGAGGGCTCTGGGTTAGGGACCTGCATTCTCCATTTGACTCCCTGGTAGAATTGCTGGCAAATGACTGGCCAAATCAGTTTCACTTCTTATCCTCAGTCTTTTATTTGATGAAGATTGATACTAGGTGGCAAAATGTATCTTTATCACCAAAGTCATTGATTATATTTAAAATTATTTTTAACAAAGCCCTTTTAAAAATCCCTTGAA
Organism: Tupaia belangeri chinensis; assembly: GCF_000334495.1. Taxonomy (NCBI): domain Eukaryota; kingdom Metazoa; phylum Chordata; class Mammalia; order Scandentia; family Tupaiidae; genus Tupaia; species Tupaia belangeri. The sequence goes on from NW_006159883.1 coordinate 1,658,685, forward strand.
CAAAAGTACTGATTAGTAGCAAGTTATGCTTGAAAATTTAAGATATAGTGTAAAAAAATCCACTGTAATCCACTGTGTAGATTCAGGTACACAGTTTTCTTTATTGTGTCGATGAAAGTATTTTTCTATTCTTTTTAAATATCTCATATCTGTGATCATAATGAAAGAGTTTCTCAGTCATTAAATAGCCTCAAATGGGACTAATTGCCCCTTTATTCCTGTATCATCTCTTCTTTTTGAGAGGTTTTTGCAATAGGGCATGTGCGCTCACCAGAAGGACAGAGAGAGACAGAGAGATAGAAAGCGAGAAATCACCCCCAAGGGGGGACGGCCACGTAGCAATCCCTTTTCCTCCATTCTCCTCCCGGGATCGTAGGCACGTACACACATGCACCCAGTGTGAGTTTAAGCCACCAGGTCCAGGACTCGAACCACGGTTGACTACATGGGAGTTCAGTGACACAGTTGTTAAGCTAACTGCTGGTCCCATCTTCCTGTATCATCTTGATGAAGGTATTTTGCTCTATCTCACTGATGGTAGACATGTCAAGAACTTTTTCCTTGGATAAAAGCCATTGTCATCAGTTTGCTTTCTGCTGTGGTTTATTTTATTATTATTGTTATTATTTAATTTGCTAGAGGGTATGTGTGCTTGTTGGAGAGAGACAGAGGGAGAGAAGGTGAGAGAAATCGAGAAAACACCTCCCATGGGAATGGTCATGCCTCAATTCCTAGTCCTCCAGTTGTTCCTCCTTTAGGGATTTTGGGCTTACACACACACATGCCCAGAGTGTTTTTCAAGTAACCAGATCCAGGACTCAAACTGCATAGTTGGCTATGTGGGATCCAGCTGCCTTAAACCCTACACCACCAGCTGGCCCTATTTTATTATTTGTCCTTTTCTTTATCCCCTGTTCCCTTCCTTCCTCTTTTTCTCTTTTCTCTTCCCTCCTTCTTCCTTTCTCTCGCTCCTTCCTTTTTCTTCTTATAGGAGTGAATTAACTATGAATTGTAGGTTATTATTTTTTGAAAAGAATTATTTTATGTAACTTTATTTATTCATTTTAACTTGACCAGAGAGGGACAGAACTAGAGCAAGAGAGAGGGGGAAAATGAGAAAGAAGCCGCCAGGCCGGGACTTGAACCATGGTTGACCGTTTGGGAGTCTAGTGCCCTTTAACCCCCATGCCACCTATAGGCCCCAATTTGTAGGTTATTTTGTAGAACAATGCTCTAGATGTTTACTTGGTTTAATGATTATTTTATTTATTTTCTAGAGAGACTTTTGCTATAGGGGCGCTTTTGCTTGCTGGAGAGACAGAGAGACAGAAAGTGAGAAATCATCCCCCAGGAGTGATGGCCTTGCCTCAATCCTCTCTCCTCCATTATCCTCTAGGGATCTTGAACACACATGCACACACTCCGGGCATAAATTTTAAGCCTCCAGTCTGGGACTCGAACCATAGTTGAGTGGGAGTCAGTGACGTAACCATTACACAATCTGTTGGTCCTGGTTTAATGATTAAGAGAAAGAGTTGTCTTCTAACCACTATTTGTCACAGGCTTCTCTCATTTTTTATAAAATCAAATGATAATATATGGAAATATCTGAGTAGTTCCTCCAGTCTGAAAGTTTTTGAACTTTTCTTTTAGTTGAAGTTTAAGGGGAAAAAGAAAGCCCCAAACCATGTTTACATTCTTTTTGAAAATCTCTATAAATATATTGATACTTTTACAGATCTTTTTTTTACAGAAAGATTATGCTGATTAAATTTTTAATGCCTTGGCTTGCTTAGTATATTTATTTATTATTTTGTTGTGGGGTGCATGTGCTCACTGAGAGAGATAGAGAAAGAAAGAAACAAAGTGAGAAACCACCCCCACCCGTGGGTGTATTATGGCCATACTGCAATCCCTTCTCCTCCAATTTCCTCTTAGGATTTCTGGCACACATACACATGCACCTAGTGTGTTTCTTAAGCCCCTGGGTCTGGGACTTGAACTGCATAGTCAGAAATATCAGATCTATCTACCTTAACCACCATGCCATTGACTAGCCCCACTTTCAGCTTTTTAGGTCGACTTAAAACAGCAATTTGTGTGTGTGTGTGTGTTTTCTTTATTGCATCTGTGAAATTTTTTTCTATTCTTTTGAACTTAAGAATTTCTAATTAGTAATTTTTTGTTTTTAAAGAGAGATTTTTTGCTATATGGCTTGTGTGCTTGCTGGAGAGGCAGAGAGAGACTGAGAGGCCGAAAACAAAAAGTCACTGCCTGGGGGGACAGCCATGCCTCAACCCCTTCTCTTCCATTCTCCTCTTAGAATTTTGGGCATGCATGCACACATACTTGGTGTAAGTTTAAGCTACCAAGCCCGGGACTTGAACTGTAGTCAACTACATGGGAGACCAGCAACATGCTCATTATGCCATCTGCTGGTCCCTCTAATTAGTAAATTTATCCCAGCTCATTCCTCATCATATTTGAAAACAAATTGCATTTGGCTATTCATTATAGAGTATTTAATTCCCAGGCTATAGCACTGAATGCATGTTTTCTTACTGAACACAGTATTATTTTGAGCATTTGGGGACTCAGCTATTAAGTTTTTAACTATCATTTGACTCTTGCCACTTAGCTTTATAATTATTTTCATATGATCTGACATTCATGTTTATCCAAATTATAGTCCAGTTGAAGACACAATTAGACATGGAAAAAATTTGGATATTTTGAAGACATGAAAACTTTTTAGAAATTAGGGAATAGGGAGCCAGCAGTTGGCATAATGTCTGTTGCTGGACTCCCACGTGACCTCGGTTCGTGCCCCGGACCTGGTGGCTTAAACTCACGCCGGGCGTGTGTGCGTGCATGCCCAAGATCCTGAGAGGAGAATGGAGGAGAAGGGATTGTGGCGTGACCATCCCCCCTGGGGGGTTATTTCTCGCTTTCTTTTTCTATGTCTCTGTCTGGCGAGCGCCAGTGCCCTATAGGGACACAATTAGACATGGAAAAAATTTGGATATTTTGAAGACATGAAAACTTTTTAGAAATTAGGGAATAGGGAGCCAGCAGTTGGCATAATGTCTGTTGCTGGACTCCCACGTGACCTCGGTTCGTGCCCCGGACCTGGTGGCTTAAACTCACGCCGGGCGTGTGTGCGTGCATGCCCAAGATCCTGAGAGGAGAATGGAGGAGAAGGGATTGTGGCGTGACCATCCCCCCTGGGGGGTTATTTCTCGCTTTCTTTTTCTATGTCTCTGTCTGGCGAGCGCAGGTGCCCTATAGTGAAAATCTCTCCAAAAAAAAAAAAAAAAGAAAAGAAATTAGAGAATAAATGTTATATATGTTAAACTAATTTCTTTTCACAGCTCAAAATTTATATTAGCTTAGAAATATGTATGATTTAGTTGTAGAAAACAATCTTAATTTTTGGAATGCCACATTTAAATGTTACATCATAATTTATTGAGATACAAATTAAATATGTGAATTGAATTTACCTTTTTTAACTTTTAAATATCAGAGGGTACATGTATGTATGTGTATGAAACCGAAAGAAGGGGAAGGAGAGAAAGAGAGAGGACCCTCCAATGGGGCCAAGGCACACCGCAAACCTTTTTTGTCCACTTCTCTGTCCCATCAGGATCTTGGGCACATGCTTAGGCAGCCAGTGTGTAAGCCGCCAGGCTGGATCTCGAACCCCGCGTGGTTGCATGGGATCTGGCTCCCTCTGCACAGCGTTTAATCATTGTGCTATGGTGCTGACCCTGAACTTACTTTTAAGTACATCTTTAAGATTTTTAGAAGTGGCTCACTAAGATATCTAACATCTCACGCTATTTTTAAAAAAGTAAGCAAAAATTAACATTGCAAGACATTTATGCTTGGGAGCTTCTATGTTCTTAGTAACAGAGGCAGAGCACATTCTCATTTTCAGAGTAGGAAAAAAATGAGGAAAACATGCACAAATTGAATGCAGCTTTAGTTAGGTCTTAGGATTTTTTTATATATCACTTATTGATTCTGGAAATTGTATTTTGTATTGAGATCAATTATTTAGCCCTTTTCTCTATTATTCTACTTTCTTATTTGGTTTGGCTATTTTCAGAATTAATGAAGCTGCTGTGAAAAAGGAGGACTGTGGAATATTCAGGAGAGAGTTAGGGAGTTAATACTCAGAAGTCCTCCAGCACTTTTGCAGGACGGTAGTTCCTGGCAAAACTGCAGATGGCAGCCCATACTCAGGACAAACACTCCAAAAAGAAAAAAGTCATGTTTCACCTCATGTCTACATCATTTGATGACCAAGCCAGATACAACAGCCTTCCTAAAAGTTGGCCTTGAGATTTCTAGCAGAACAAGATGTCTGACAAGAAAAAATTCTTCCCATTTCTGCTTTTGATGATGTCTTCAACTTGACTTTTTCTCATACCCTGAATCACAGATAGATGATCAGAGAACAGTTGTTGATTGCTGAGTCTGACTTTGATTCTATGATGGTGGTCTCAGAGCTTTTAGAACCTCCAAGACATTGTTATTGTGGGTAGAAGAACATTTTTAGCTGACTGAAAGAAAATGGCTCTCTCTTATTGAGTTTTCTAACGGTATTTCAATGTCACTATTTCATTCCTTTATCTTATTGTTTTCCATCCTTGTTTCTTTTGAAGACTGTATCTATACCAGGGCCATCTACATTTCCAAGGAAGATTCTTTAGGTTTTTGTAGACCACCCCATTTTGTAGCATCAAACCAAAAAAGTAGGTCCTGGGATGCACTTTCTGTTTTGTCCACAAGCAGATACTTGAGGCTTTTCTGGGTCTCCAACTGCCATGACACTTAACACTTTTATAACTGCTCTAATTTTAAATACTCCTTTAGAAGCACCATTTAAAACTATCAAATACTGGGGCCAGCAGATGGTGTAGCAGTTGTCTTGATGGATTCCCACATGGCTGACCGCGGATTGAGTCCTGGACTTGGTGTCTTGAAACTCATGCTGGGCATGGGTGTGTGCATGCCTACAATCTTGAGAGGAGGATGGAGAAGGGACTGTGGTGTGGCCATTCCCCCAGTGGATGATTTCTCACTTTCCCTCTCACTGTCTCTGTCTCTCCAGTGGATCGCATGTACCCTAGTACAAAAACCTCTACAAAGCAAACAGACAAAAAAAAAACAAAAAACAAAAAACAAAAAACAAAAAACAAAAACAAAGTACTATCAAGTATTTTATGCTTCCTTTTTCCTAATTCCTTAAAAATATTTCCCTCTTCAGAATAGCTAGACATTTTCCATTTCTTCTTCTTTTTTTAATTAGCAGCAAGTATATGTATTCATGAGAGAGAGGGAGTGATCAGGAGAGAGGGAGAAAGCACTCTTCAAATGAGGTGTGGCCACCCACAATCTCTTTTTTTCCATTTCTTCATCTTGTAGGGATTTTTGGGCATACATGCACAAGCATCAAGTATATTTTTCAAGTTGTAGGGTCTGGGACTGAATCATGTCATCAGCCATGTGGGATCTGCCTCCCTTAACCACTAGGCAAAGAGCTGGCCTGACATTTCCCATATCCAATTGTGTCTTCAATTAGACTATATTTAGGTAAAGATAACATGTGTTCTTATACCAAATCACATGAAAATAATTGAAAAACTAAGTGGCAAGAGACTTTTGTTGAGTCATTCATAAGTGGTACAAGGCAGAATATTTGATTTACTTTCTCTAGAATAGGTTTTTATCTATTGGTGCTTTTCCTCTAGGAAGTACCTGCCTTTAAGACAGGAGAGAATCTGGTACATAAATGGCATGTCTTTTTTTTTTTTTGAGAGATTTTCACTGTAGGGCGCGTGCGCTCGCCAGACAGACAGAGAGAGACATAGAGACAGAAAGCGAGAAATCACCCCCCAGGGGGGATGGTCACGCCGCAATCCCTTCTCCTCCATTCTCCTCTTAGGATCTTGGGCACACATGCACACACGCCCGGCATGAGTTTAAGTCACCAGGTCTGGGACTCGAACCATGGTCAACTACATGAGAGTCCAGCGACACAACTGTTACGCCATCTGCTGGTCCCAATGACATATAATTTTTTATAATTAAGACAAAAATTTTCACAGTGACATTATTTATGATTAAAAATGGCAGTCCAGAAAAATGCATTATGCTTTTTAAAAGAACATTGTTAGTCTTTTTCTTCCATTTCTTGATTGACATTTGAAATTGCTGAGGTGTCTTTTTTGTTGTTTGTAAAATCCTGCTACTTACAATATTTGGTTATTTATAAATATTGATCAGACTACTCTTTGAAACAATGCTGATGTTATGGAAGTCCAAGTTAGAGGACAATTTCCAGAAATATTTTGATTTAAACTGTCCTGGGGCCAGCAGGTGGCATAGTGGTTAAAGGCTCTGGCTCCCACATGTCTGACCACAGATCAAGTCCTGGACCTGGCAACTTGCTTTCTTACTTCCTCTCTCTTTCTCTCTCATTGGTCAAATTAAAAAATAATAATAATAAATGAAGTTAAATAAAATAATTATTAAAAATTAATAAAATGATTAATCCCATATTATTTAAGGAATATTTTAAATACTTGAGGTATTGCATACATTTAAAAAATGTATTTATGTGTCTCTATTTGGAAATACGTTTCATTTGTTAATATTAATACTTGTAAATAATATATACATTGATTCACCTTCTGGATTAAGTTGGAATGTGAAGGTGTGTCTGGGAGCTAAATGACCTTTCACCATTCAGCTGGAATACAAGAGGCATCTCTGCACTTAACTTGAAGACAGTGCTTTGCAGCCGTGGTTGTGTGGAGAATCACCAGGGAACTTTAAAAAATTTGTTTTATTATCATAATCTTGTTTATATTACATTGCATCACTATATCTTTACAGTGTATTACATTTCTTTTTCCAGAAGGAATACCATTCATATCAGTAAATACAAAGACATTAAAATTCCCATCATCATCCAATAGCTTTTCATTTTTTTCCAGATTATTATTAGCATTATTCCAATTATTTTTTTAAACATTCAGTCACTATTTATCATTTTGCTTGTAAGAAGACTTTACCCAACATGAAATAATTCTCAGACCTGTCCAGTTGAGAATACTATACACGTCATCATCAACAGGTAATAAACCGTATCTGAATCACACTAATGTCATTCCTCTCTGTTTGTTTTCTTGCTATCCTTCTCCATACTTTTCTCTTCTCCCACCCCGTTCCACACTGTCTTATCATTACTAACTGTTTTCACTGCTTTCATGCCCTCCAATATTTCATTCCCAGGCTGTATCCTAAATTGATTTACTTAGCCTCCCTGAGGCTGGGACCCAGGAATTACTATTTTTAAAGCCCCCTCAGTGATTTGATGTGCAGCCAAGGTTGAGATCCACTGCTTTAGAATAAAATTAGGGAAAGTATCTCATTTAAATTTAACTGCACATATGTTAGAGTTTGAGTAACTTTGATTTCTTTCTTTTAGATTTTTGCCAAAGGGTGCATGCACTTGCTGGAGAAAGACAAAGACAAGGAGAGGGAATGTGAGAAATCACACAATAGAAGGAATGGCCACACTGCAGTCCCTTCTCCTCCATTCTTTTCTTAGGGTTTTAGGCATGCACGCATACACACCCAGCATGTTTTTCAAGCTGCTGGGTCCAGGACTTGAACAACAGAGTTGGCCATGCGGTATCCAGCACCCTTAGCCTCATGCCATCTGCTGACCCAGCTCTGATTTCTTAACTAAAGCTAGATAGGCTATTTTTGCCACCATTATTAGATAAAGAAAAAAATTATTTAGGATTTGCCTAAGTTATGAAAATATGCTAAATTAGTTTATTGGGTTGTTGGAAAAGTCATGACATATTTTTTCTATGTTTTTCTTTGCAAAAATGTGTCATGACTTCTCTTTTTTTTTTTGAGATGTTTTTGCTATAGGGCGCGTGCGCTAGCCAGACAGAGGGAGACAGAGAGACAGAAAGCGAGAAATCACCCCCCAGAGGGGATGGCATGCCGCAATCCCTTCTTCTCCATTCTTCGCTCGGGATCTTGGGCACGCACACACACGGGCCCGGCGTGAGTTTAAGCCACTGGGTCCGGGACTCGAACCACGGTTGACTACATGGGAGTCCAGCGACATAGCCATTATGCTAACTGCTGGTCCCTGTGTCATGACTTTTCTGACAACCCAGTAATTAGTATTTTCAATTCAGAATTCATTTCAATTCTTTTCTTTCAGTAACAACATCTCTTTTCTTTGAGTGTTTGTGAATTTTACGGGCTCAGGGACTAAACATCAGATTCTAACTCTTTCCTAGTTCTTTTATTTTCATTCTTGTATTTTTCTCTTTTTTTTTCCTGAACCCTTTGCATAAGTATGTTCGAGGCAGCTTACCAGCACACATCAAGTATGACAAGGTGCTATTAATTAAACATAGGGTGATATAATTAGAGGGTGAAAAGATAGGGACAATGTAGTCAGGAGTGAAGGCAAAAATCCATAACCAAATGACTTATCCATACATTATAGGAAACTCCTTGAGCAAGCAGGGCCTATGAGTGTATCATGTGACATTTCTGTAAGAAAAGGTGAGTGTTGCTGCCAAGATCTCCTTCTCTCTGTATCTTTGAGACTTTGAAATTTGGGAACACTTAAAATTAATGATCAGTAGGAGGATGCTCACCCACAGTGAAGGAACTGAGACAGTGAGAGGAGACTGAATAACTTAACATTTGCATTACATGCTAGGCATTTTGTAAGGAGTTTTATAGATCTCATTTAGTTTCTTTCAGAATAATCCCATGTAGCTGATCATATTAATCTTGCTTTATAGCAAGAGAAACTGAGGCTCACAGCTGTTGGATAATTGCCTGTGTAATCAAGCTAATAAATGGCAGAGCTCAGCTTCAAAGCCAACCATGGTGTATAATCCTTAAGTAATTCCTGGAGCGTCAGATTCTTGTGAATCACAGTCCCTGCTTGTCCTCAGTACTGTTTATAAGAGAAATGCTGTTTTGGAGAGAAGGAGAATAAAGGCAGTATAGTAATAAAAGAAAATTTCTTATAAATATTTAAACATAGTTTTTAAGAAATATTTTCCAGTTTTTGAAAATTATTTTATTTATCTTTATTTATTTATTTATTTAAATTTGACCAGAGAGGGACAGAGTGAGAGAGGGAAGGAGAGAGAGACAGAGAGAGAAAGAGAGAAAGTGAGAAAGCAACCCACCAGGTCTGGGACTCAAACCATGGTTGGTCTGGTGGAAGTCATAGTCCTTAACCACCACTCCACTCGCCAGCCCCAATTTCTTCTTCTTCTTATTATTATTATTTAAAGTTTCCTCTAAATTCTTTAATATCTCCAGGGTAGGATATGTTTTTTTTTTTGTTTTCTTCACCAAACCTAGCATGTCCCACATAACAGTAGTATGTCCTGTTCTGGTTTGGTAAGTTTTGAGGGCTTTCTTACTACCCCAAGATAGGTTGATTTTTTCCACTTTTGTGAAATTTCATTTGTGAATAATTTCAGACGAAGCTGCGTGAGTGGAGGTTAAATACCATGCTGAATATAGCGAGTTTTGTTCTTGATGACATGTCTAAGTCTTACTTCACTAGACTTCTAAAGGAGCCATGGTATTTTATTTCTTGACTGTATTTTTGGCAAATGCGTTGCCTGGATTTTAGTATTCTGTGATTTCTTTCAACTCTGACCTCATCTTTTTCTATCTCTGTGAATTTTTTAAAAATTTTATTTAATTTTATTCATTCATTCATTTACTTTTCATTTGACCAGAGAGAGAGAGAGCAGGAGAGGGAAAGTGAGAAGGCAAGCCACCAGGTCTGGGACTGGAACCATGGTCCACCATGTGGGAGTGTCCAGCGCCTTAACCATTATGCCACCTGCTGGTTCCCCCCTGTGAATTTTCTACCCTTTCCTGTTGTGAAATTCAGATTACTTTAATACCACCATCTCTCTTATTTCTCACTTGGCTTCCTTCCCCCTCCTCAAGTCAGTCTTGGCTAGACAGTATGATTGGGCTTGTCCTTCTAGTTGGCCCTTTTTAACCCTGTTACCTTCATTGTGGCCATTGTGTTCCTTTCTCTCACATTCCCTCAACCCTTCAAAGCTCAGTCTACCACTTTGCCATTCAGAGTCTGGTTCCTGGGCCCACAGCAGCAGCATCACTTAGAAGCCTGTTAGAAAAGGCAATTCTCAGCCCCATCAGAGACCTACTGAATTAAATTTGCATTTTAACAAGTTCTCCAGGCGATCTGTGTGTACCTTCCAGTTTGGGAAGCACTGCTCTAAATCACACTTCCTCCATGGATTGTGACCTAATTAAGAGAAAAGAGCATTAGTACCCTTTCATTCTATAGGAAGGACTGGATAAAAAGTTATCATGTCAATTTGTTCATCTTTGGGCAACACTTTAGTCGTTTAAAGATAGGAACAAAATATATGTTTGGAAATAAAAGACTTGGCCTAACCACATGGATGACGTTAGGGTGTTGGGAAATGATTTGATAATATAGTGAATAGATAGTTACCAAATAGCAACCACCATGACTATTTAGAAATGATATGGAGGAGATTGTTTCATGGGAAAACTATTTCATTTAAGAAATGTTTATATTTTTCAAGTTTTCACTCTCTTGTATCTCACAAAAAAGCAATTAAATGGAAGGTTTATATATAAACTTAAATAAGGATTAGATAGGCCAACAGAGGATCTTATTTCTTCTTTTAAATGTATTTCCACCCCATTTGTGGAAATATTTCTTATTATGAGGGGTCAGTAATAGCATAGGTCATATCCAAAGATAAAGTGGCATATGTGTTTTTTTCCCCAGGATGAGTTTCATCGTGTCCTTAAGCATTAGAGGCTCTACTATATAGATATAGATATAGGAGTAGAGGCTGTGGACCCTCAGCCAGCAAGAAAGAGGGACAACAAACATGGAGGAATAATACGAAATTACGTGTAGTTAGGCGGATGCTCATCCACTTTCAGATCCCTCGTCTCTTCTCCTTTGTCTTTCTTTCTTTCTCGAAGGTTTACTTGTTTCTTTCATGAGAGTGATCGAGAAAGATAAGCACCCTCAATAGGATTGTACTCTATGATACCCATCTAGCCCTCCCAGTCAGCCTGGATCATGGGTGTATGCACTCCCAGAGTGTACAAGTACACCAGGAGACCAAGTCCATGATCTTCCAATAGGGGACCCACATTGCTTGAGCAGTGTGTTACGACGTGCCCTCGACATGGCCTCCACCTTCTCTTCTATCTGTGCATGTGCTGCCTCTGTAGTAATATTGGTGGGGGCAGTTCTAAGCTCCTACTCCCCGCTGCCTTTTTAAAATTCCTTAGAAGTTTCTAATATCCAATATCTCTAAGACCCAAAGTTTTGGAGAAATTGAATTTGGTAAGTTATAGCCATAGGTTATCTAAAAAAATTTGATGTGTGTGTGTGAGTGCACACACACAAACACACACACATAACTTGCTCACTGGAGTGTCAGAAAACCTGATACTCTGGGCGGGAACTGATACTCTCTCATCCCTATGCAAAGGGCCAGAGAATATGTTTTTCCAGACTCTAACCTAACCTTCTATGCGAAATAATTTCTTTTTGTATGGACATTGGTTGTTTATTGTAAATTTTGATTAATAATTTAAAAGCCAGAAAGGCATTTACTTGCACTGAATATAAAATGGTGAGAGTTTAGAGCATACCCACTTTCAAGAAGATTATTCTCATGTCTGTGAGCAACTGGGACATCTGTTTGAAGTGGACCCTACCAAAAGCTGCAGGTTTTCCAAGGGGGCAGTCCACACTCTGAGCAGATACTAGTGGGGTGAAACAGGACTGGCCTAGCCTGTGTTGTATTTCTCCTTCAGAAGCATCTTGTGGTATCAGAGCCTAACCTGGGAAACTGGACCTCAGGTTTCAGATCTTCAATTCAGTAATTACCAAATTGAAATGTGTTAGTTTTAGAAAATCTATAATCAGCGCAGTAGATGTGGGAAATGATGAAGGGAAAATGTATATAAAATGACAGGAAGTTAGAAAAATTAATTTCTTAGAAGTTTATCTTTGGTAAAAAGTGCTTTAAATAAACACACACACATACACACATTCACACACACACACATACACACACACATAGGTTGTGCCCATGTGTTACATTTTGCAATATTCCAAGTTGTCTGATTTACAGGATTTTTTTTTTTTGCTAATTCGAGGATTAGGTAATATTGGCTATGTGAAGAGAACAGCCCACATTGGAATGTTCTAGTCAGGGAACTCAAAGTTAACTAGCAGCTTATTATTAATGAAAATATTTATTGGATGTATAAATACACTCTTCTTTCATCATAAATGACTGATAGCATAAATGAGGCTTCTTGGATAACTTGTACTTGTGGTTTTTAGATAGAACTATGAAAATGAGTTATACTGGGCTAAAACCTTTGATTGAGGGTTAGCATTAGACTGAAGCTTTATGGTAATCATCTGGCAATACCTACACAGCAAACCAAAACCAATGTAAAATTGAGTATTGCAGAAAAATATGGTTTATTGAAGGTTTCCATTTGTCTTATTTGAAAGCTTTACTGTTTTCTGTCTTTACACAAAACTTTTTTCTCTATAGCAGTGTTTCCAAAATGTGATCCACTGAGCATTATTTTTCTGCATTGTAAATATGGATTAAACTATGAGTAGTTTATCTACTTCAGGACTTCTCAGAGTGTTTTACTGTACTAACATTTCCTGTGACTCCTCAGAGTAAGATATCATATCTCTTATTTCCCAAGTGTACTTTACCTAAAAAAACTGCTCTTCCCTTTCCTTTCTTGATGGAATATCTATCATGCAACATAGTCTGGGAAATTATATTCCAGAGTTTTCATATGTATTTTCTCATTTACCATCATAGCAGTTCTGAGAAACAGAGACAGTTTGGTTGTTCTTTTTGGATGAGGGAGGCACTCACTACAGTTCAGGCTGCCATAAGGATATAAGTCTCCTAATCACCCCATGTTTTATCTCTCTGTTGAGGCTTTCAATTCAGGTAGGACGCACTCAGTTATGATGGCAGGACTTTTTGATGGCAGGTAGGGTCTCTTGGTTGATATCTGGTTGATAAGCTGATCTGAAGTTCCTCTGTCCTGAGATTGGTCTACAGAGCTCCAAGGCCTCCCACAGAGCACATTCTAATTCTAGCAAGGTGGTAATGAAGGTAAGTTAGTCCTTCTGTGATTTCTTTGAAGTAATGGCTAAGGTAGCCCACCAGGCATGCTTTTGAGTAGGAAAGCTACCTGGGTACTTGTGTTTTGCTTCCCACTTTTCACCCCATGGTACTATGTCATATTTTGCTCTTTTTATAGAAAGAAATTCAAGCCATGAGTCAGTGCAGCCATCCCAACGTAGTGACTTATTATACCTCTTTTGTGGTAAAAGATGAACTTTGGTTGGTCATGAAATTACTAAGTGGAGGTAAGTGTTGTTTGCTTGTTTTCTTCTTTTTTCTTTTTATTGGAACCAGCATATTGAATAAGACTTTAGATTTGATCCTCTCACTCCTATGTTTGAAAGTTTTATATGGTTTATTATTGCCTAAAGAGGATTAAGTCCAGATTTCACAGCACTGATATTCAAAGCTATTCATAATGAGATTGAATTTCTTAGAGTATCTGTGTCCTCTTCTCCATGTACAAACACCCTTCCACTTATGATGGAGGTATGTCCAAGTAAACCTATCATAAGTTGAAAATATCGTAAGTTGAAAATGAAGTTAATATGCTTAGTCTACTGAACATCCAATCACACCCACAAAGCACTATTTTTCTGCTTTGTAAATATGGCTTAAACTATGATTAGCTAGTTATTAAACTATAACTAGCCTATCATAAATGCACACAGAATATTTATATTAGTTTACACTTGGGCAAACTAGAACACGAAGCCCATTTTATATAAAGTGTTGCTTAGGTGAGTATTTTATAGAAATGATGGCGTGTGAAAACACAGAATGTAAAAACACAATATCCCAAAACTGCTGGCAACAGAGAGCATTGCAGTGTATTGGCTGCTACCTTGTCATGCAGCTAACTTGGTGCTATGGTTCACTGTCCCCTCCCCAGGATTGTGAAAGAGTATTGTGCAGTATTTTGCTAGCCTGAGAAAAGATCCAAATTCAAAATTCAAAGTACTATTTCTTTTGAATGTATCTCTTGTATGCCATATTAAAGTGGAGAAATTGTAAGTTGAGCTACCGTCAGTCCTGGACCCTCTATATTAAATACCCGAACCTGCTAGGGATAAGCGAGACCATCTAACTGTCTTACACATTTGTATACCTCCAGGCCCTTCCTCAGTCTTTGATGTCCTTTCTCCTTGTGTTTAAGCCCTAAAAGGTTATATCATCTCTGTAGCTACCATTTACTCTTCAAGAAAGTTAGTATGTCCTTCCTTCTTTAAACTTTTCCTTTTTTTAACAGTACTCGAGTCCTTAAAACATTGCCAGATACTAAATTATTTCAGTGGTACTTATTAGAACTTTGTGTGATGATAGAAATGTCCAATAGCTGTGCTGTTTACTTTCTACCAGTCACACCTAATTCTTAAGCACTTGCAATGTGACTAAAGTGAGTGAGTTTCTGTTCAGTCTTAACTTATTTATATTTATTTATTTATTTATTTTTAAGAGAGATTTTTACTGTAGGGCATGTGTGCTCACCAGAAAGAGAGAGAGAGACAAAAAAATGAGAATTCACCCTGCAAGGGGAGATGGTCACACAACAATCCCTTCTCCTCCATTTTCTTCTTGGGATTTTGGGCATACATGCATACACACCAAGTTTGAGTTTTAAGCCTCCAGGTCTGGGACTCATACCACAGTCAACTATGTGGGAGTCTAGCGATGTAACCGATATATCATCTGCTGGTAATCTGAGTTTTAACTCACTTATAATTAAATCACCTCCTTTGGTTATTGGCTACAATATCTATATAGATTAATTGTGAACTTTGTGAAGAATGCACTGTTTAATGCACTTTGAATTCATCAAACCTAGTGTCCAATGGGGGCCCAACAAATGTGGTTTCAATTGACATGGAAAGAAATGTATGTTAAATTATTTGTTTACAGTGTTGATCAAAAGTGGCACCATTCTCAAGACCCCTTTATGGCTACTGAGAACTAGTGATTTCAGGAGAATAGGAGAAATGAAGATTTTCTGCTGATAATTCAGCCTCTATCCCACAAACTCACATGGAGAGGCAAGGGAGCATGCCTCAGAAGACCCCTTCATGGCTACTGAGAACTAGTAATTTCAGGGGAATAGGAGAAATGAAGATTTTCTACTGATAATTCAGCCTCCAGCCCACCAACTCGTGTGGTAGGAAGACTTTCAAGCCTCCTGTCTCTTTCTCTGTCTTTGTCTCTCTCTACCTCTGTTTCTGTCTCTGTCTTCTCATTTTTTGGTAGTTTTTTTTCCTTTTTAAAATTTTTTAAGGTATTAGCCAAACATCCAAATACTATTTGGGTTAACATATTCCTCAATATCTACTGAATCTGCTGCACAAAGAATCACAACGGAACAAAATAAATTCCAGATTACCTCTTTCTGCATGCTCCTGAATGTTCAGATTGAACTTCAAGTTTGGGAAGAAACACACTTTCCATCAGATGACTAGAAATTACCACAGGACCACAAGAAATATGGGAAAGCAAGAAAATACCTCTCCTCCAAGGAAAAAGAATAACTCCTCTTTATCCACAGACAGTTCAATGGAAATCACTGAAATGTCTGATAAAGAATTTAGAAAATTCATAATGGCAAAGCTAACAGAGATGGAAGAGAAGAGAGACAATGAAGAGCAGAAGAGAAAGGAAAAAGGAGCTTATAAGTCCTGGGAGGAGAGGAAATTCCTGCAAGATCTAAAAGAGGAATTACACACTTTACACAATAATCAAATGTAACTGTTAGAGATGAAGACTATAATACAGGAAGTCAAAGTCTCTCTTGAAAGTATTAAAAGCAGACTAGATCATACAGAAAATAGAATCTCAGATGTAGAAGAGAAAATTGCTGGCCTAGAAAAATCCACCATGAAGACTGAGAAAATGGCCCAAAAATTTGAGAATAATATACAAGAAATACTAGATAGCATCAACTGTCCAAACATCTGGATAACTGGCATCCCAGAAGGTGAAGAGACTCATAAGGGCATTGATAATCTATTCCATGAAATCCTGCAAGAAAACTTTCCAAACCTAGAGAAGCACTCAAAGATCCAGTCCCAAGAAATACAAAGGACCCCAAATAGAATAAACCCAAGAAGATCTTCTCTAAGACACATTATAGTCAGACTGACCAAAACCACAGACAAAGACAAGATAGTAAGATTGGCAAGAGAGAAACAGCAAGTTACCTGCAAAGGATATCCCATCAGACTAACAGCAGATCTCTCATCGGAAACAATACGAGAAGGAAAGAATAGGAAAATGTATTCAAAGTGTTAAGGGAAAGGCAATTTCAATTGAGAATACTGTACCTAGCAAGATTATCCTTCATATGGGAAGAAAAGACACGAACATTCTCAGATAAACAAAACCTGAAAGAATTTACCAGCACCAGACCAGTTCTCCAAGAAGTTCTCAAGGGAGTGCTATGTCAGGAAAATTAAATGCAATTGCATAGAAATAAGAGTTCAAAAATTAAGAAAATGGCCAACTTAATTGTAGGGACAAGTCTGGAGTTGAATATTATATCCCAGAATTCAATTGGGAAGACTAAACCATAACAGAAGACAGATTAAGTACATGAGACTGAACTGTGAAATAGCATTCTGTGACTTGACTAAAATATTGCTGCTTTTCTTCTAGGCTTTGCTGTCTGTGTGTGTGTGTGTGTGTGTGTGTGTGTAGGAAACTAGAAATGGAAAATTATTGATGATAACATACATGATTAAGCCACTATGCAGTATATTCTGGATGGGAAACCACTTTTTGTATGCTGTGACAATGATTAGGAATGAATGTAAATTAATTAACTTAAGAAAAAGTTTCAGGAGAAAAAAAAGAAACAGAAAAACTGTTTTTCTTGAAATTAAAAAAAAAATGCATATTTGTTGACTGGAGTAAGCTATATAGTCCCAGCTAGGTGCTACTTTATAGAATGTTCATTCTACTCACTGAGGTTTATGCCTAAAGCCAGACTTGTGTTCATGGATATGTATATATCAGCTATGCTTGCTATTGGAAGTATTTAGATTAATTAAGTTCATTAGCCAATAAATAAAATGGGGGAAAAGGCATAGAAAGCAACCATGGATACCACAGACGATGCCACAGACAGTGTGGGAGGAGGGTGAGACATGGCAGAGGGTGAGGATAGGTAATCAAGGATGGCAAAATTAACAAAATATACAGGAAACAAGAAATGGAAAATTATTTATTGCCGGTAACACGTATGTTGATGTGCTTGACTGAGCCAATATTCAGTGTATTCTGGATGGGAAATCTCATTTTGTTTGCTGTAATGATGTATAGTGAATAAATGTAAATAAATAAATTTAAAAAAAAAAAGTGACACCATTCTCATTCTACTCCTGTACCAGGGGTGGGAAAGTAGAGGGGAACTCTCTGCGTCTCTGAGGATACATAAGCCACTAATGTTTTTTTTTGAGAGGTATTTTTTTTTTTTTTGAGACTTTTTTTGCTATAGGGCACGTGTGCTCGCCAGAGAGACAGAAAGCGAGAAATCACCCCCAAGGGGGGATGGCCATGCAGCAATCCCCTCTCCTCCGTTCTCCTCTCAGGATCTTGGGCACACATGCAAATGTGCCCGGCGTGAGCTTTAAGCCACCGGGTCTGGGACTTGAACCGCCGTCGACTACATGGGAGTCTAGCGACATAGCCATTACGCTAACTGCTGGTTCCTGAGAGGTTTTTGCTACAGGGCGCGTGCGCTCGCCAGGCAGAGACAGAGAGACAAAGTGAGAAATCACCCCCCGAGGGGGGATGGCCACACCGCAATCCCTTCTCCTCCATTCTCCTCTCAGGATATTAGGCACACATGCACACGTGCCCAGCGTGAGGTTTAAGCCCCTGGGTCCGGGATGCGAACCGCGGTCGACTACCTGGGAGTCCAGTGACATAGCCATTACACTAACTGCTGGTCCCAGCCACTGACAATTTAATTTCATGTCCTGGTATTTTATTTATTTTAATCTTTTAAAATCAGTATCAATTAGGGAGTGATAATGATAACTATTAACTTCATTAAACACTTTGTGACTAGATCCTGTTTAAGGCAGTTTGCTGAATTTATCTCAATTATTCTTAATGTCATCCCTGAGCAGCCAGTGTCATGATCTCCTTTTTCAGAAACTACACCAAGCTCAAGGTAGATAAGGGGCTTGCCTATGATTACACACATGACTGTTGGTGCTGGAATCTGTGACTATAGAATATGTTTCCTTAAAACCCACACTATACTACAGGTATTATTGCCTTTGTTTCACAGGGTTAGGCATTGGCACTTAGAAAGCCCATGTGATGTCCTCAGTAACATTCAGCATACTCACATCTCTGGTGTGCTGTTTTCCTTGGGCATCACTTCCTGTGTATCTTTCTGAGACATGAAGTATGGCTTAGGTACCAAGGAGGACAGTGTGTGGTCCGTGGGCAATGTCAAAACTGGGATAGAATTAACATGATAGAACCCAGTTTAATCCGCAGACCATACCAGCTAAGGCTGACTGGAGGGACACACCTTAACATTTTTTCTTTCTTCTCCTCCCTCCCCCCAATAAACTCTCTTGGATGCAGTAGAGGCCCAGAAATGAGATGACGAAGGCTTTGTAATTACCCTGAGTCTACTGTGTAGGTCTCATCAGGGAGCCCTGGAGAACTTAGGTCTATTCTGTTCCCAGTCTTCTGCAATCCTATTAGTCATTGTTTCCTTGAGTACCCATTTGGTTTTTAATTAAAAAAGAGAAGAGGGGAGCAAGGAAAAGAAAGGCGGTTTGCCAGAGTTGGACTGCAATGTTTAGTGGCTAGACTGCTCTTTCATTCTGCTAGACTGTGCTTTGCCCACAGGAAGGATTCCACCAACTCTAAGGACACAAGCAATCCTGGTGACCTAGGACCCTGAATAGTCTCAGATACTCTGTTCGAGCTGAAGATTTTACCTTAATTAATCTTTCATTTTTACAAACTTGAGAATAACTTGTAATTTCCCAAGGATATGATAGAGTACTCATTGTCTTTTTGAAAGAGTCCAGTGTAGTCTCCCTGGGCTTCAGGTCAGAGGAACAGGTTTTAGACAGGTTTCTGCAGGGAAGGGGTATGTGAGCAGATGTAGACTCTTGCTTATTTATCTTTCAGTGGCCTCAAAACGCATGCATGCCTAGTACGGTGTGTCCTTATAAGATAAAATAAAATATTTTTATAATTATCATTGGCTAAATAAGCTAAAAATCTGACAGGGAATAAACAGATGTTTTTATTTTTTTCTCTCTCTGATGGGAAAATTGTGCATTTGGTTTATTTCATACTGTTTTATCAAATTGAATCTCCTAATGAGGGGTAGGCAGCTAATCTGGTGCAATAATATCTGAAGGGGAAACTAAATCCTCTTAGTTAATCATGGAGAGCCTAGAGCCAAATTCAGGTCCTGAGGTAAGCCATTTGTTAACTCTTCAGAAATGTCGAACTTCCAGGTAATTACAGCTTTAAAATGACCCAGAGGTTTGGAATATTAATTACTATGTGTTGAAACATGGGTTCACAATGCCAAGGATACTAGTCTGTGTATAGTAACAAGTACTAGGTATTTATATCTCTATTATAAAAAGTCAGTACATCAAGCATCAGATAACTGAAAATAAAGATTCCTTGAGTTATAGAAAAGAACTTTTGGTTATAAGCAATGTCTAGAGGCAAAATACTTTTTACTTTTCTCTCTTCACCTGTGTTTCAGTGTTAAGGAAGAGCTATGGGTCTCCCTCACAGCAGTTCGGGGCTGTCTTTTCTTCTGGCCTCTATGCCTTTGTCAGTGTAGACATATTGAACCCTCTTTGGAGTCTTTATCTAATTATGTTTCTATGAAGTGACCCTGAACAATCTCTGGTTCCTGACCTGGAATCCCTCTTTTTAAGGTCACACTGAGAGTGCTCTTGTAAACTTGGGATTTAGTTTCTGGCCTCGAGGCTGCCATTCAATTGTGTTTTTGCTTTGGGAATATTTGGATTAAATAAAGAAGCAAACAAAAGCCATAGTCTGATGTTTCTTTAATTTTGTAAATAGTAGAGCCCTATTCTGAAAAGATATGAAGGTACTACTAAACTTACTTTTTAAAAATTATTGTGTTTGTTCATTTAGGCTCAATGTTGGACATCATAAAATACATTGTCAATCGAGGAGAACATAAGAATGGAGTTCTGGAAGAGGCAATAATAGCAACCATTCTTAAAGAAGTTTTGGAAGGCTTAGATTACCTACACAGAAATGGTCAGATCCACAGGTATGTCCTCTGCAAAAATGTCCAAATTCAGCAGTTCTTTAGCCCTAGTTTAAAATAAGTTTTATTTTAAAAGATTTTTTTAAGGGTTTTGCCACAGGGCATGTGTACTCATCAGGAGAGTGAGAGAGAGAGGTGAGAGGGAAAATGAGAAATCACCCCCTGGGGAGGATGGCCACCGCACAATTCCTTTATCTTCCATTCTCTTTCAGGGATTTTGGGCACACAACACACATGCCCAGCATGATTTTCAAGCCACCATGGTGGTGACTCAAAATAATTGGCCATGTTGGCTCAAACCATGATCCAGGGCCTTAACCACTATGCCACCTGCTGGTGCCTAAAGAATTTTTTAAAATGTTGCTGGTAGATATTGACATTACTTCTAACTTAGATGGTTTAAGTAGATGAAAGAAATGGGAATACATGTTGATAAATTATATTGGTGTCCTCATGGTTGGCTTATCTGTTTTTACTGACATAAGAGCAGAATATAAAAAGTGTGGACTTATTAAGAAAAAAATCAGTTAACATAACTACTTCTGAACCATACTCAGTTTAGCTAGATAGCATCTGTAACTTTCTAATATAGGCAAAACTATTTTAAGTATTGTAATATTGTTAATTATTTTTGACCTGGTTGGAGAAGGAGAGGACACTAATTTCATCTTTTGTGACATAAAATGCTAATTCTCTAAATAGCTAAACAAGATAGAATACGAGCACCTTATGTTTGAAATAGGTTAGAGTTACGTGGACTCTTACGAATTTTTTTCAAGTAAATAACCACTTAACAATAATACTTATAATGTAACTTCCCTACCTCAAACTATAAGTGATACCTACATAGTTGCAAAAACTAGAAAAAACATATTGCTTTAGGAATCAAACTTATGAATTATACATTTTCACCCTTCTTTAGTTTAAGGTAACTCTGCACAGCTTTTATAAATGATGAAATATCATGTAGCAGATTATATTAGTATTTATAATCATTATATACCCAGAGAGACTGATCAAGTTCATGTTTAAGAGGGTGATAGGATTAATTTGGAATTGCACTACAAAGTAAAATGTAAATGGAAGTAAAATGGTTTTACATAGACTGGGTTTTAATTCTTGATAAAATGACAGTATTGTGAGTTTATCAGTCTCTAACTCTGAAATATAAAATAGGCTATGCAGTAGTGGTTTAATTAAATATGTATAAGGATTGCACATAAAGAATTTGTCACTAAAATCCTAACTATTCTCTAGGAGCAGGCTATAAAATAACAGTGTTCTCATGTGATTTTTAAAATATAATATGTGATATATTAATGTTTATAAAATAATAATGTCACACAGCTGTTTTAAATTTTTCTTGAGTGAATTAATGTAATATAATGACTGTACTCCAAAATTTATTTTCTATTGTTTTTCTCTCAGGGATTTGAAAGCTGGTAATATTCTTCTGGGTGAGGATGGTTCAGTACAAATAGCAGGTAAAGCTGATGATGAAATGAAAAATTCCTTTCTTGTTTTTAGAAGTGTTATGGTTTCATGGAATGCGGAACTATTCCTGATAAATAACTACCTTTACACTATCTTTATTTTATTTTATTTTATTTATTTTTTAAAGACAGGGTCATCTTCTGTTGTGTTTTTGCTGCCAGGACTTGAACATGGGCCTCCCATGCAGCCTTAGCCTCCTAAGCAGCAGGGTCCGGTGTGTGTTACTGTGGCTGGGTCATAAATGAATTTTTCTTTTTTAAAGACAGGGTCTTACTGTATTGCAGTCTTACCACCTCAGCGCTGTGAATAGGTGGGACCATAATACTCTTAGCTCTTTCAGACAAGTCTTACTATGTTGTCCACATTAGCTACTAAGTCACAATCCTCCTGCCTCAACCTCTCATGCAGATGGGAATATAGGCACATAACATCATGCCTGGCTTTTAGGATGGGTTAAGAATCGAACCTTGGTCTCCCATGTAGCCTCAATTTTCCAGATAGCAGCATCAATCAGCGTGTGCTACCGTGGCTGGGGAGTCCTGTTTTATACATCAAGTATGGACAGATTATTTGAGTCTGAAACATAACATGTTTGCTACTATTTTGATGTCTTCATTGGATCATCCTATAAATAATAGTATTTGATAAAGAATAATTTTACTTTCAATTTTATTGTGTTTTCTTTCAGATTGAATAATGGCGACTTTTTTTTGGATGATTTAAAACATAACCTTTTTTTTTTTTTTTTTGAGTTTTTTGCTATAGGGCATGTGTGCTCGCTGGAAAGACAGAGAGACAGAAAGTGAGAAATCACCCCCCAGGGGGGATGGCCATGCCACAGTCCCTTCTCCTCCATTTTCCTCTCGGGATCTTGGGCACGCACGCACATGCGCCTGGCGTGAGTTTAAGCAACCAGGACCGAGACTCAAACCGTGGTCTACTACATGGGAGTCCAGCGACATAGCCATTACACTAACTGCTGGTACCAAAAACAACCTTTTTTAATACAGATTCTTGCTATAGGGAGCACGAGCTTGCTGGAGAGACAGAGAGAGACAGACACAGAAAACAAGAAATCACCCCTTGGGGGCAGGGAGATGGCCACTCCACAATCCCTTCTCCTCCATTCTCTGGAGATTTGGGGTATCTACACACATGTGCCTGGTGTGAATTTTAAGCTGCCAAGTCTGTTACTCAAAGCATGGCCAACTACATGGAAGTTCAGTGACATAACCATTATGCCATCAAGTGGCCACTATATTTAAATATTTAAAGACATTTTACTTCTGAGGAGGTGGTTGAAATACTTGTGAACTCTTAACTTCTTTTTGTTTTTATTGACCCCTTCCTACCATAGATTTTCTTGACAGTTGGACTGGAAATGCAGTGACTATCTGGTGAACACACTACACAAGCACTTCCCATGCTCAGGGCCTCCCATTTGGCTGTTGGTCTGAAAGCAAACTGAAAAGCTTGAGAGAAAATGTAGCCATGTCCATATTAGCTCTTGTTAGCCATGTCTTCAGAGGTCTGTCTCAGCAGTGCTTTTAGTCATCACTGTTCCATGGTAGTACATTTTTGGCATCTGTGCCTGGACAGTCCTTCCCTGTACTTGGTCCCTGTTATAGCCAGATATTTAACCTTCTGGCTTCCAGGCACTGCATATTATTATTATGTTGTCAGGAGAGTCATGGTGTATTTTTCTGTTTTTGTAGGTGTCATCGCTTCCCTGATGACCCTATATTAGCAGTGTGTCATAGCAACATTCCTGATGAAAATGGCTGATCTGGCTTCTTCTGTTGAGAATGTTGAAGTTTGCCCCAGATGATTGATCTGTCTAATCTGCTTCTTGAATTGTAGTGGAAGGATCCTATCTTCAAACATAGATTTAGGGTCTGTACATATTTACTCAGTAGACCAAAATTGACTACAGTCTTTGGGTCTGGTCTAGTCTCATTTCTAGACAAATCTGCAGATCTAGGGTTATCATTAGAAATGTAAGAGTTCAGCAAAAAACAAACCCCCAACACAAAAGATAACTTTGAGTCATTTCCTTAATCATTGTTTGCCCCTCTCTAAGTGTCAGAGAACCCATCAGACAAGTGACAAGCAGGATGCTGACCTTAGGCTCTATATTTAGTTTGGAAAACTTAAGGGGGCTTTTGCTATTTCTTTTAAAGAGGGAAGACATATTTGCAAATACAAATAGAAACTAAGAATTTGTTTCAAATCAGTTTTTTCCTCTAGAGAACTAATAATCAAAGTAATTACCTTTCAAAAGACAGATTTAGTTAAGTACAGTAGTTAGTTTAAGACCACTGAGGACATAATCTGTGTTTCTGTTAAACACAAAGATTTTGGAATGAAATAAGCCAATTCTGATACTCACTATGTGACTTTGGGCAAGTAATTTTATCTCTAAGTCTGTTTTCCCATCTCTGACTTAGTTATGATAATGCCCATTCAATGAATTGATGTGTTTTTTCAATTTTAAGGAAATATTCATATTTATGCTTACATTTTGTAATCATAAGATTTTAATCACCAGAGAGCATGTGTGCTCAATGGAGAGAGGGAGAGACAGAAGGTGCACCCTGGTTGGGCATGGTCACACTGCAATCCTTTTTCCATTTCTCCATTTTGTCTGGATTTGGAGCACACTGGTATACATACCCAAGCTGCTGGTGTCAGGATTTTAAGCTGCTGGTGTCAGGATTCTTACTGCAGTTGTCCATGTGGGATCCAGCTCTGTTAATCATTAGGCTGTGAGACTGTATTCATAATTTTGTATTCTTTATTTTAAAAAGTTATTCTAAATTGTATTAGCTTTGTATCTCATGAAACCTGGATCTACCCCTACTTATAAGTTTGTTGTAATAAGTATATAAATGTGTGAAAGGCTGAGTCTAACCAACGAAATGGGCAGGAACAATAAGAGAGAAAACAATGAAAGTAGACTTTAAAGTTAAAATATGCTCAAACTCACTCATGAACAGAAAATACAGATTAAAACTGCACTGAGATAACCATTTATCACAAAACAAATTTTGACAATACTTTCTTGGTAAAGACGGTAGGAAATTGGCATTTTTCATATATTCTTGGTGGTAGTGCAAAATGTTACATCTTCAGTGGGGAAGGAATCTGGAACTCTCTCCGAATTATTTATGCATCTACCTGTTTTTGGAGAGGTTTCTGCTACAGGGCGTGTGCGCTCGCCAGAGAGAGAGAGACATAGAGACAGAAAATGAGAAATCACCCCCCAGAGGGGATGGTCATGCCACAATCCCTTCTCCTCCGTTCTCCTCTTGGGATCTTGGGCACGCACACACACGCGCCTGGCGTGAGTTTCAAGCCACCAGGTCCAGGACGCGAACCGCGGTTGACTACGTGGGAATCCAGTGACATAGCCATTACGCTAACTGCTGGTTCCCTATGCATCTACCTTTTGACCCAGCAACCAAGTGGGGGTTGGGACCATCTTATAAAATCACCTGTGTTCATTTCTACCCAGTTCCACATTCAGTGACTTCATATTGATTACTTGACATCAGACATGGTGGGAGTGTTTATACCATGGCAATCGATAGACACTGCAAGCAGGATCTTATTAGGAAATTAGTTCTTAAACATTTACTAGCACTTCACTGCAGCTCCTTATTGCTAGAAATGTGTTCTCTAACTATTCCTGTGTTTACTTGCAATGTCAAATGTATAAAGTTATCCCTTTATCCATGAATGCATGCCTATGAATATCAAACCTAACAGGTAGTATTTTTTTTTTAATCTGATAACTGAGGTGGCTACTAAGTGACTAACAAGTGGGCAGGTACCCTATACAGCACCTGCCAATAAGCTGGAGAAAGCAATTACTCATATCGTGACTAAGATGGAGTGGAATTGCAGAAGATTTTTATCATATTGCTTAGATGATCATGTAGTATAAAACTTCGGAATGATTTATTTCTTGACTTTTTAATATTTGAGGACCACAGTTGACCATGTGTAACTGAAAGTGAAGAAAGTGAAACTGCAAATAAGGAGGGGGCTGCTATATTGGAGCATTGTTTATAATAGCAAAATACTGGAAACAATTTAGGTATTCCAGTTATGCTATATCCACATTATAGAATACTCACCAGATAGGGGCTGGCAGGTGGCATTGTGGTTAAGGGTGCTGGACTCCCATATGGCTAACTGTGGTTTAAGTCTTGGACCGGTGGCTTTCTTTCTCACTTTCTCTCTCTCTCTCTGTCATTCTCTCTTTCACTCCGTCCCTCTCTGGTCAAACTAAAATAAATAAAGTTAAATAAAAAAAAAAAAACAGATGTAAAAGAGAATGAAAAGCTCTCTGTACATTGACATGAAAAAATAATCACCAAGTACATGACTATGTGAATAAATTGTTAGAAAAATTTCTAATACTTTCTCTCTCTCTCTCTCCATATATATATATATATATATATGCATATATATATATACATATGACTTCAGAATCTCAAGAGCAGTGCCGTATTGACCATGTCACAGTGGCTAGGCCTAAAAAAATAATTAAAAAAATTGCCAGACAGTCCATGCACTGGAAAGAGAGAAAGAGAGAGAGACAGAGAGACAGAGACAGAGAGAAAGCACCTACTCCCCATGGTCATGCTACAATCCCTCTCCTCCATTTCCCCCTCCTGCTGAGATTTTGGGTTTGCATGCACATGTTCCTGGTATGTTTCTCAAGCTACAGGTCTAGCACTCAAACCAGACAGCCATGTGAGATGTGGCCACCTTAACTACCATGCCATGGGCTGCCCCCTGACACCCAAGAAAAACATTTTTAATGTGTCTTGGAACAGGTAGATGCCACTTCTATCCCCATTTTTACTTTCTTTGTCACTGCCTGAATAAAAATTATGACCAGGAGTCTTTTCTTTTGGCCTTTTGATGGAATCTTGATTTGGTGGGTGAGACAGGAAAGAGGAGTGAAACACTTGAATGCAGAGACTCATAGAAACTGCAGGAGTGGGACTGTCTTGTTGCTACCTATTATCTTTGGACAGATAATGCACTGGTTTCACTCAGACTGTTTTGTATTTTACCCTTGTTATCTTTATACCTCTTAGGCCCTGTATTTTTAAATAAAAATTCAGCAGAGGAGACATTTTTTGCTTTGAACATAATGTATACTGCCTATCTTGAATGTATTATTATAGTCACTCAAGAAAAGGTATTTTTGTTATCCTAATGCTATCTCTTTCTTCTTGGGACTTTGGGCACACACATATGCACCCGATGTGTTTTTCAAGCCTCGGGGTCTGGGACTTGAACCGCACAGTGGCCATGTGGGATCCAGCTGCCCCAACCACCATGCCACCTGCTGGCCCTAATTAATGGTCACTCTTAATGATCTACAAGAATACTGATTTCAAAACTTTTTTTGGGGGGGGAAACCAGCAGTTAGCGTAATGGCTATGTCGCTGGATTCCCACGTAGTCGACCGCGGTTCGTGTCTCGGACCCGGTGGCTTAAAACTCACGCAGGGCACGTGTGCGTGCGTGCCCAAGATCCCGAGAGGAGAATGGAGGAGAAGGGATTGCGGCGTGACCATCCCCCCGGGGGGTGATTTCTCGCTTTCTGTCTCTATGTCTCTGTCTGGCGAGCGCACGC